>NC_048300.1:122846983-122965076 GCF_013100865.1 Trachemys scripta elegans | reverse complement strand
AAAAAAAAAAAAAAAGCTTAATAATAAACTTTTTTTTTTTTGTTGTTCTACAAATAAAAGCACACAACTCATATTTTAATATCAGTAGTCTTACCTTTCTAATGCGATGGATGTGTCCTCTCCCCTGCTGCGGCAGCCCCCGAGCTCAGGCTGGGAAGGAGCGGGGGGTCTCTGCCTCTCTCCCCCGCCACAGCAGCCACAGAGCTGAGGCTGGGAAGGATGGCAGTCTCTCCCCAGTAAACAGCCTCTTTCTCTGGCCGCTGCAGCCCTGCACGTCCCAAATTTCCCCTCCACCCCCACTTCTCACCCCACTGCCCCCTCCCAGTTATCCCCTATTCCCCCAAGGCCAACACCTCACCTTACATATGCATCTTCTCCAGGGTCCAGGCACCTAATTAGTGGAGCCACGCCTGCACGGCTCCACTAATTAGGTGGGTGGCCCTTCCTTCTCTCATGTACGGCCACCCAGGTGTGCACCTTAGAGGGAACTGTCCGTGGACCACTGGAATGGAGCTCAGTTTGAGAACCTCTGTTATAGAGGAATTGTTTTTTATTTGCTCATCTTTGGGATGAACTGACCATGAGACAAAATGTCCTTGGCCTAAAGTCCTTACTTGGTAGCCAGTTTTGAAAATTAAATTTCCGTTCCACTATTTCTTCCTTCCTTAATTCAGTAGCCTCTCTCCAACCCCTCATTCTGTTCTTTCTTTCCTGCTGGCAATACTCTTGATACAAATAATGTGTAATTGTTGAAATTATTTCAGGACATTAGCATTCATCAGTTATCTCTTTAATTATTTGCTGTAGCTTTTTTTTTAATTGCTAAGCAATTTGAACCATTGAAGAACAGGACTGAGTATGTGTTCATATAATTATTCTATTACAGACTGCTTTATACTTATTTTTACAAAATTTTGTAGCAACTCCATTATGTTTTACAAAGGAAAATATTAATCTTAAAACATGATTATTGTAGCTGTTATAGTAATTCCATTTTGTGTTAGGAACACCTATTACAAATATTGATTTATCCTTGTAGGATATGTCTACACTGCCAAACAAAAAAACCAAAAAGCAACCAAACCAAAACCCTAAAAAACCCACCGTGGCAGTGAGTCTCACAGCTGGGGTCAACTGACTGGATTCATGGGGCTCACACTCTCTAAAGCTAAAAATAGCAGTGTAGACATTCCTGCTTGGGCTCGAGCCCAGGCTCTAAAACCTGACGAGGGGTTGGTCTAAGAAACAAGGCTCCAGCCTAAGTGGAAATCAGGCTCCAGCGTAAGTGGGAACGTCTGCACTGCTATTTTTAGCCCCAGAGCGCAAGCCTCATTAGTAGGGCCCTACCAAAATCACGGTCCATTTTGGTCAATTTCACAGTCCTAGGATTTAAAAAATCATAAATTTCATGATTTCAGCTATTTACATCTAAAATTTCACAGTGTTGTAATTGCAGGGGTCTTGACCCAAAAGGGAGTTGTGGGGGGGCGTCACAAGGTTATTGTAGGGGGAGTTGTGGTACTGCTACCTTTACTTCTGCACTGCTGCTGGTGGCGGTGCTGCCTTCAGAGCTGGGCAGCTGGAGAGCTGTGGCTGTTAGCTGGGAGCCCATCTCTGAAGGCAGAGCTATCACCAGCAGCAGCGCAGAAGTAAGGATAGCCTGGTATGATATTTGCCATCTTTACTTCTGCGCTGCTGCCTGCAGAGTTGGGCTCTCAGTCAGCAGCCGCCACTCTTTGGCCACCCAGCTCTGAAGACAGCAGCGCAGAAGTAAGGGTGGCATGGTATGGTATTGTCACCCTTACTTCTACACTGCTGCTGGTGGAGTGCTGCCTTCAGAGCTCTGTGCCTGGCCAAGAGCTGCCGCTCTCTGGCAGCCCAGCTCTGAAGGCAGCGCAGAAGTAAGCATGGCAATACCGTGATCCCTTGTGATAACCTTGCGACTTCCCTAACCCCCCCAAACTCCCTTTTGGGTCAGGACCCAAATTTGAGAAACGTTGGGCTCTCTCCCCCTAACCCCCCAGGTGAAATCTGTATAGCATAGGGTGTAAACACACAAAAGACCAGATTTCACAGTCTGTGATGTGTTTTTCATGGGTGTGAATTTGATAGGGCCCTACTCATGAGCCTGAGTGAGTTGACTTCTCTCTGAGACTTGCTGCCTTGGGGATTTCTTTTGTGCAGTGTAGACGTACCCATAGTGCATCTCACTTTGTTCCTAGGATAGCTGACATGATCGAAAACAATGTTCAGTAGTTGTTATGGATGGCTAGGTAGAGGTAGATGTTCTGTATAAAAAGAGAGAATGTCTTTCCTTTTGTTTTGCATATCTATTTTTTAGATTTTTCCTAAGGAAAGATTGATTCTCATTTGTTGGGTAACCATTCAAACATGTTGCTTTGAAAATAAAAATAGCTTTTATGCTAAATTTGGTGCTTCTTTTTGTTAACCAGGAGGATACACTAAATAAATGTGTGTAGATCTAATCTTCCTTCCTTCCCTCCCTCCCCCAAGCTCTCCCCTATGTTCCATCTTTCTCTTCTGGTGCCTCAAACAATAGTTTCTATTGCCATTGCTGATTCAATGTGCTCTTCTTCTACACTGCCTTTCCCACAGTAATTATATTTTGTTCTTAACCCTCTTTGCTATAGTTTTTTTTTTTTTTTTTTTTTTGGGGGGGGGGGGGGGGGGGGAGGAGTTAATTCTTACTTGTTATGTCTCTTCCCTTGCATCCCTAGGCCATGAGCATTTTAACCTCTGAGCACCATCTTCTACTTTAACATCACAATGTGATGGTTAGGTTGGTTTAATAGTTTTGCTGACCTGGAATTATGTTCTCTTTGCTGCTCTTGGTTTTTTTGTCTCACTCTGATCATCCCTCAGGGACAAGAGACCATTATGAGCTCTCCCCTGGTGAGGGAGCTTGTGTATGTGGCTTGTGTAGGGGTTAGGTGTCCCAAAATCTAGGAGCCAGTGGGGCCTAATTGGCCTTCTCCCACGGCTAGTCTGTGTACTGCTGTCTCTTACCAGTTGAAAATATTGAGGAACAGTCTCTGGATACAGATGACCAATCTTGATTCTGGTGCTTTGCTCTACCTTCATTTGGGATCTCCATATAACGTCAAAGGAGTTCTGTATGTGTAAAGAGAATATCAAAGTCAAGTTCTGCCATGAAAACTGGAGGGGAGGGGGGGATTTTGTCTGTGGTTTAATTGTAGGTGAATGTAACTGGTGAATCTATTCTGCAATTCAAGGTCTAAAAACAATTTTTATATCCAAGAAGAATTTATTTCTTTATACTTTTATTTAATTATCACTGATATTTAACTACAATACGTATCAGATGTAAAATAAGAAAAGAAAAATAAGTTGCCAAGTAAGTGCAAAGTAATATAATTGTATGTACGTAGAGGCTGTCTTTGGTTGAGGTGTAGGGGCATGTAGCGGGATTTGCCTGGGACCCAGCAGGCCCAATGGTCAGGCCTCAGTCAAAATGTCTGTCCTAGTCTTGGGATGGCTCTTCTAGGCAGCCCGGTTGGGGCAGCAGTGGCCAAGTCACAGTTCGTCGTCCTCCTGAGACTCCTGGGATCTCCAGGCAGCTGGGGGAGGGGAGAAAGGTAGGGAAATCTGGGACCTCACTCTCTGCTGGGTCTTGGCCCAAGGAGACAGAGACAAGGGGTGGCTCAGTCCATCCTGGCTGCTATTCCAGGTCAGCCTCCCTTGGGCTGCTTCCTACCTCCCTGTTTTCCCTTCAGTTTGGGAAATGGCCCCAGCTCTTTGCTTACAGTTTGAGCAATTCAAAGTCTCAACTGGGGGTGGGGGCAGGAGGCTTCCCAGCTCATTTTCAGAGTCCAGTTGTTTCACCTGGGTAAAGGATCAGAGGGGGGAAGCAGGAGTCAAAAAGGATTAAAATTTTATATGGGTGATATGAGGAATATCACATCTCTTGGCATAAACTAATCATTAACTGCTTGGAATTAGGAAGAAACTTCTCATATGAATAAGCTATTTTGTAAATGTCCATGAGTACACAATTTCTTTTACCTTTCTCTAAACCCTCTGGTATAGGCAGTGGTATCCGTTGAGTCAACTCCAGTGATCTCTGCGCTCATACTACTGGCATAAGGGGGCTTCACTCCCCCTTCAGTTCCTTCTTACTGCCCGTGACAGTTGCTGGAACTTCCCTCGTTGTTCAGGCAATTTATCCCAGTGGTTTTCCTTCTCTTTTTTTCGTGTATATAGTTAGTTTGTTAGTAGTAGTTTTAGTAGTTAGTGAGTTTTGGATGCCTCCGCACTTAGTTGGAGAGGCTTGTCTGATCCGTGCGGCCAGGGTATGCCTCATTCACCAGGCTTCAAGCCCTGTATGTGGCAAGTCAATGCCCTTGAGCAATCCACACTCGAGCTGTCTCGTGTGTTTAGGGGAAGCTCATAGGAAAGACTGTTGCCAGGTCTGCAAGGACTTCAAACCCCACACCAAGAAAGACCAGGAGGCGAGGTTGAAGGTCCTCCTCATGGAGACAGCCCTAAGACCAATGTCGGAGCTGCACTTAGACTGGGCACCAAGCACCTCAGCTTTGATGTAGAGTGCTCCTTCCGCCAGTTGAGAGTCCCGTCACTGATCCTCCTTCCTGGTGCATAAGAATAAGCATCAGGAGAAGTCATTCCCCAGTGCCGAAAGGAAGCAGGCAAGAGGATCAGGGTAGAGCGAGACCTGTGTCGGGCTGCTCTCCCTCCCCGGTACTGCAGCAGGCCCTCTGTCAGCCTTAGTACTCCCGCCAGCTCTGCTAACTCTGGCATGGGAAGTGCCATCCTCCAGCAGACAGCGTACCAGTCAGTTCGTGGTACCATCAACGCCAGAGGCATTTGCGGCTGCGAGAGGCCTGCTCACTCTTCCAGTCCCAGGGTGCCCAGAGATTCAGGACTTGGCACCACCAGTACCAATGAGTGGCAGAGAGCCATCCTGCAGCTTTCGCGCGGCACCACGGCCACCCTTTAGGGGAAAACCCCCTATGGTAGCCTTGGCTCAGACTTCTCTGTGATGCCATTCGCCAGCACTGAGCGGGTTGGCACCACCTGAGTCTCCACACCCCAGCTCATCGAAGTCCAAAGTTCTTTCCCCACTGTCAGGCCCGCCTGCACTGCTCCATATGCCTGAGAGAGCCTCAGGCGCTATGGTGCCCCTAAACACTTGGTCTCCAGGACTGTGGGGAATGGCACTCATGCAATGGACTTTTTGGAACCTGTGGAGATTTCCCCCGGGCCAGGGCATCATTTCAAGGCATTCGTCTTCTGTGGCCTTGGAAAGACTGAGCTTAATTGGGAGACGATTAGCATCATGGTCTGAGCCCCAGGTATGTGGAAAAAATTTTTATAACCTGTTGATTTTGTAAAATGGTGGAGTTTGGAGGGAGGGTTGTACCTTGGAACCCCATGCTCAATTGATCATAAATGTGGTCGCCTAACCCTACCTAGCACACTTATGAGGCACAGCAAATTTCAAGAGAATCCGAGTAAGCATGAGGATTTTAGAGCACCTAGCCCTGGTCTATACTACACAGTTAGGTTGACATAAGGCCTCTTATATCAACCTAACTCTGTCCGTTTACACACAACAGCCTTGCTCCCGCCAATGTAAGTGCTCTACTACGCCGACATAACTCCACCTTCAGGAGAGGTGCAGGGCTTATGTTGGTGTAGTTAAGGTGATGCAGTGTCTATGTAGACACTGCGTTACTCGCATCAGCTGTTGGCTGCCATTCTTGTCAATTTCAGGGCTCCATGCTGGAGCCATGAAATTGACAAAAAAGCCTGGTGTTGGTAGTGGGCTCTGGCTGCCCCCTGTCCCTGCTTCCTGCTCCCTTGTTCAGGGAGTCAAGAAGCCCAGGTGGCTGCCCCCTGCTCCCGGCAGAGCTCTCAGCTCCCCATGCTCCCCCTCTTCAGTTAGTGGAAGTGCTGCTGGTGAGGACATTCACCACTGACAGAAGGAGGGCAGTGTGGACATCAGCCATGGCAGTAATGACTGCGGTGGCTGTAAGTCGACCTAGCATAGGTTGACTTAAGTTTGTAGTGTAGACATGCCCCTGGAAAAGTCATCCTTTAAATAGAAAATTCTGCTAAAACTTAACTAACGTGGAACCGGTGCTCCACTATAACATAATTTCCTGGAAGGTTTCTAATCAAGCAGAGTCAGCCAGTCCAGCCTACTTTGTAGGGAAGTAAACTTACAAAAGTTTTGTTTTTTATTCTGTCTTCATCTGTTTGACAGGGTGACTTTTATCTACTATCTGGCCTGACGGGGTTTAGACCTCAATCCAGCAAAATACTTAAATAAGTGTTTAACTTTAAACCTTAGAGAAGTCAAATTAACGGATAAGATCTTTTCAATAGCATTGTTAGCACATTTCTATTCTCTATATGAAGGAAATTTAAGGGGATGAATTGTATCAGTATGTGAGCTATAGTTGGAACAAAATGTGTTAACTTAAGTGCATCCTGAAAAGAGAAACCATAGACGTACTCCACCTTGACTATGATGTCTTCGTTGATAAATAAATAAGAATCTAAAGAAGAAAAACTTTCCCTTTTTTTAATGGGACTTGGGTTCTTAAATATCCATGCAATTGTGGCATGTAGATAGTTATGGTAAACACAACAGAACACAGATTCTGAAATCATGCATTAGTTTCCTTTTTGTCCAAACAAAAACTGATCACATAATGAATAGGACTTTTTACACATCAAAGAATAGCATTATGCAAAAAGACTGGGACTTTTCAGCTTAGAAAAGAGACTACTAAGGGGGGATATGATAAAGGTCTATAACAGTGGTTCCTA
Organism: Trachemys scripta elegans; assembly: GCF_013100865.1. Classification (NCBI taxonomy): domain Eukaryota; kingdom Metazoa; phylum Chordata; order Testudines; family Emydidae; genus Trachemys; species Trachemys scripta. The sequence goes on along the minus strand of NC_048300.1, from coordinate 122,958,242 downwards.
AACTTGTTCCGCCACTTGTACAGGGAAAGCCCCTGGCGGGCTGGGCTGGTTTGTTTACCTGCTGCGTCCGCAGGTTCGGCCGATCGCGGCTCCCAGCTCCAGGCCAATAGGAGCCGCTGGAAGCGGCAGGCAATACGTCCCTCATAGGGGATCACTCAATGACTGCATGTTCGGTTTATTCCCTTTGAAGCACCTGGCAATGGCCACTGTTGGAAGATAGGATGCCAGGCTAGATGGACCATTGGTCTGACCCAGGATAACTGTTATGTTCAAAATTGCTTTACAAACCAGGGGCTAGGTGGTGCGGTTACAGTAGTATATGGACAACAAGAACAGTCATTATATGCAATGAGCAATAGCTCTCTCAGAGACTTGGAAATTAGAACTTTTTCACTGAGGAATGTTGATCAACTAAGTCGTCCCCCTTGTCTTTGTAGAATGCTATTATATTCAATAAAATTTTTTAGCACATAGTGATTTGTGTTTATCAAAACAGTTTATCATATTCTCTGTACTAAGGATCTGTAAAATGCTGAATTTACAAGTTTTAAAATTAAACGAGTCCAAATTTAGTTTGATAACAATAAAAACTAGATCTGTGTGATGTGTCTGTTTCTTCGGCTTTCATTTTTATGTCTGCATATAGAAACACATCAGTTTTTGCATTCCATAATAGTGACATCTTGTGGTGTAAATGTGTCATTGTTTTTGTAGTTTTCCTTTTTAAATGTCATGGAAAGTTTTATATTTAAATAGATTTGAGTTATATGAATGGGCAAAATAATTTAACTGGAAACTGTAAAAATATATTCACTTATAGTGTACAGTGTTCTTTTATGTATTGCATTTGGAGAAGGAAATATTTTGGTTATTGTCCTTTAGCAGATTTTTTTTTTTTTTTTTTTTTAGTGACCAAATTAAAAACGGTGACAGGGCTTCATCAAATCCAAGCAGCACTGGCTGGAATAAATCAGGAAGCAAAGCAGGTACAATATTTTTAAATCTCTTCTCAATTCATTTTTCTGTTCCTGTTTTTCTTTGCTTACAACACTTACTTGCATTTGCAGATGTGAAGTTCACACAAGCAGAAATCATCCAATTTCTCTGTTTCCCTTTTTTCATTTCTTTATGCATCACTGGACAGTGCTTTTTAAAAAAAAGTTGAACTTTTTTGTAGCCCTAGAAGAATAATATTTGAGATTTAATAGATTGACCTTTAGAGCCATTAAACATGATTTCCCGATGTTTCCTTACTTAGAAGTACTAATTTTTTTTATATTTTGCCTTGTGAATTTGGACCACCAATGTAAAGGATATGAATACCTAGGGCAGAATGAGACTATACCAGCTGAGGTTATGGCCCTCAGCTTTTTTTCTGTGCATGTGAATTTTGTTGTAGTTGTGTATCAGATATTCAATAAATAACATTTCTCTTATAATATTTTTAACATGTAAGCTAAAATTACACAGTCACAAATGCTTGGTAAACCTACAGCAGCTGTTTTGCTGTTTTTTTTTTTTTTAAGCTATTTTTCTTTAAGTATGGGCTTGATCCTGGAAGATGCTGAGTGCCTCCTGTGAGGCGCTCTTCACTCTGTTTGCAGTGACTTCAGTTGAAGTTGTGGGTGCTCATGGTTTTACAGGAAGTGATCAGTAGTTTGTTGCTCATGTTTTACATATACGTAAGTGTCATAAATGTATTTGTACATATTATGGAAGAGGCCATATGAACTAGCAGAACTTTTTATTTTCAATTTTACTTGATTAAGAACCCTGTTAATAAAATAAAATGCTGGGGAGCTTTGTTAGGTCAGACACATATTTGGTCTTCAGCTATCTCCAGAATAAATTATGAGATACCAATATCCGCTCAGATGTACACAACTCAGGAGGGAAATGTAAAACAAAAAAATCTCTTACTGAAATGATATTTTCAAATATGACTTCAGCGATACACTTTTAACTGTAACATTTTAGAGAGGAAATAGTGTATTCTACGTTTAGTGCGCTTGACAGAGGGTATTCTGTAAAGAGGCTAAAAAGCTTAATCAGGTACTGTGTAGCTTTCTAAAGCTCAGTGTTGCTAAGGCTCTTGTATTTACCTGCTAAAAACAGCAACCAATAAATGAAGACGATTAATGTCTTTTTTTTTTTTTTTTTTTTTTTTTTTTTTGTGACCAGAATGCAAAGCTATGGTTAAGTCCTATAAACCACTGAGACAGTAAACTTTTTGCTTGAGTATTGGTATCCTGTTGAATCATAATTTACACAGTTAGAAGATTAAGGACCATCACTAAACTACTGCAACTGAAACTCTTAATTTTCACCAACACTTTTTTTAAAAAAAATCTTCCAAGACTGAGAAATACAAAGCCTTATTGCTTATATTGTTGCCTTTTTTAATAATCACAACATTTTGTGCTTCTAATTTATGTTGTTTGAATTAATATTGCATGTTAAAGGCTACTTGTGATTTTTTTTCAAGGGGGTTCAAGAGGTATTGTGGAAACATAGTATGAAAATACCTGGTTGTAATGATATGACTTTTGGTTTTTGGATTCCATATTTTTTTGGTGTATGAGAGAGATTTAAGAAAGACTACTTTTTGTGCTCCGATGAAAACTGAATAGCATATTTTAATTTCTAGTGTGAACTTTTACCCTCACACTGCAAACATGCTCACAAATAATCTTATTCATTGGGATTAATCAGGTGCATAAAGTTGCTACATGCATTCTTGCAACATCGAGGATTTTACATGAATTCAGAGCTGGGGTGTAAGAATCATAAGGGGGGGAAGTAATTCATCTACATCTAGATTGTGGCAGGAAGCAGCACTGTGAGCTTTTCTATTACTCATATTTCACCTCTGTTCTCTTACATTGTTCAGAGCAGAGCTTCTCTTCATGGCAAATTCCGTGCAGTGTTTTATTAATTGAGCTACTTGTCATTTGGAACCTAAACAATACTATCAGCTCATTTCATTTGGGAATGAAAAAAGTCTGCAAAAGAAATATTTAAAAAAAAATCTTCTGTCCAGTATATTTCCCATGAAACAGCAGCCATTTTACATAAGCCCTAGAAATAGATATTATAAATAAATTTTACAATGGGTCCATTGAATAGTCAAAATTAAGCTACAGAATTTGGATTTGTAAAAGTGAAGCCATTTAAAATGGTCAGTTATGAATCTTAATCCTCCTTGTTTCACCCAACCAAATGATCTCAACATAGACGCACAGATTTAAGACTTGAGACACTGATCCCAGGAAGAAAGCCTCTTAACTCGTACATTATCATTATATTGTATATTCTGTTCTTGTAAAATAATTACTACACTAAGATTTATACATTAGTTTGCACATGCTGTCAGGAAACACAGTTTCTGATCAGGTAAGGAATCTGTCAAGTAAAATTATACATGCTCTAGTGTTTACAATGTCACCATAGCAAAGGTTGGTCCTAGAATATTAGAGACACAAAGTAGGTGAGGTAATATTTTTTTATTGTACCAACTTCTGTTGGTGAAAGAGACAAGTTTTCAAGATACAAAGAGCTCTTCTTCAGGTCTGGGAAGGATACTCAGAGTGTCGCAGCTAAATACATGTTGGAACAGATTGTTTAGCATAAGTAGTTAACACATATTTACAGATCCAGAAACCACCCCAAACACACCAAAAAATCTGTTATCCGAAGTCCTGGCTGTACATATCACAGAATATGCTCCAAGAAGAAAGTCTGTGATACACACTTAAAACTGCCTTCAAACAAGGCCACTCCACCAGAGGAGAAGATTGCATCATGGAACGGGCCATCCAAATACCCTGAGAGTGTACTTCAATACAGGGAAAAAAACCTCTTTGACTCCATACCCATAGTTACAGAGAGTCCTGTGGCACCTTTAAGACTAATAGATGTATTGGAGCATAAGCTTTCGTGGGTGAATGTCCACTTCATCGGATGCATGTCTTATCATGCATCTGACGAAGTGGGCATTCACCCACGAAAGCTTATGCTCCAATACATCTGTTAGTCTTAAAGGTGCCCCAGGACTCTCTGCTTTTTTCAGATCCAGACTAACACGGCTACCCCTCTGATACTTGATACCCATAGTGGTCACCCACTACCCCACACTGGAACATACATGGGGTATTATTAAGCAATTACAACCCACCCTTTAGGGTGGTCACATCCTGAAAGGAATCTTTCCTGCACCCCCTCTTCTGACCCTGCCATAACGCACATAATACCTGCAGTCATATCTCCACTGCTACAATAATCAGTACCTCCTCTGCCCCCCAACACACTTTTCAAGATCCATGGGTCTTACACATGCCTATCACATGGCATGGTATACCTCATCCAGTGCGCTAAATGCCCCAATAAGAGCTTTGTGGGTGAAACCAGACATTCACTATGCTCTCAAATGAACTCTCACAGAAAAATTATATGACAAAAATACCCTATCACCCATGGGTGAATGCTTTTCACAAAATGATCACTCCATATTTGACCTCTCAGTCCTCATCCTCAAAGGAAACCTGCACAACGCTGCCAAAAGATAAGCCTGGAAGCTTAAATTCCTAACTGCTAGACACTAAAAATTAGTGTCTTTATAAAGACACTGGAATTATGGTTTACTACAAAAATCTTTAAACCATTAGCCACTCGCCCCCTTTTTTGTCCTATAACTTCAGGGGTATTAACGGAATAAATTGCCTTGAATGGTCCCTTAGAATATGTGTTAATTACTTATGTTAAACAGTCTGTTTCACCTTGTATTTAGCTGTGACACTGATTACCTTTTCCAGACCTGAAAAAGAGCTCTGTATAGCTTGAAAGCTTGTCTCTTTCACCAACAGAAGTTGGGCCAATAAAATGTATTACCTCACCCTCCTTGTCTGTCTAATACTCTGGTATTCACAGATTACTTTGTTGAATAAAGTGCTCCAATGTCTGAACTTTGTTTTCCAGCTATTTTTTTTAAAGTAAACCCTGAAAGTAATCTTGAACTAGAAATTTATTGTAACTACTGTTTCTTTGGATTCTGTGATTGACATTGAGATTAAAAAAAAGACTGATTTACAACAGAGTTTGAATAATCTTGGAATAAGAGGAACATGCCACAAGATTTACTAAATACAGTCGCCCACATTTCCTGTTACATCCAGTCTCTGCTCTGCAGAGTGCTGGGAGACTGCTCTATGTCCGAGACCAATGCAGGTTCGAATGAGTATTTGGGTGAAGGAGGAAAATTGAAACAAAGACAGACTGCAATTCAAAACAGGTGATTGTTTATTAATGGGGAATGAATTACAATTTGGGCTGGGGAGGAGTACTTTTACCAACTAACAATACTATCAGAGCAAAATGTTCACACAACTCTAATTCAGATAGGAACATGTGATCAACCAAAAGTATCACCAGAACAGTAATATATGTAACTTGAAACAGTCTATTTACATCCAACAATGAAGAACTGAATGATCTATAATCAACTGTTCACTAAAAACCAGAACAGACATACAAAACTGGGTAAACTATACATGCATTAATTGAATCCCATGAAATACACCAACTGACCACAATAGCAATTAATACAACAATTCGTCCCCTATATACTATACACGAGATCTGGTACCAAGTAAGGAAGGAGAAAAAGAGGAGAGGCCAAGCAAGCAAAATATTTACAAAAATTAAAAAATACACGTACCACACTCCAGGCACAGCTGACCAGCAATACAGACACCAGGGGCATGACGGGATGTAATCTGAAACGACACGACACGAGCTGGCTAAATCCGGAGGAGACCCTGGCTGAAAGAGTGATCAGGCCTTTCAGCTAACACGCGGACACTCCTCCTGATTTTGGCGCGGGACATAGTTTTATTCGAAGACCCTTACTCGTGCCAGCATTTGATTGGTCCCCAGCTCCTACACCAACTGGGTTCCGAGCTGGTGCCCTCTACGTCAACAGGTACTGCACCCGGCACACTAAGTTTATTCACACGAAACGCCGGTATTGTAGCACACTGTATCAATGTGACCTACAATTGACCAGGCAGAAGGTTCGTGAATAGGCACACGGCACTACGACGGTGCACACGACACCAATGTGTTGCACACAACACCAACGTGACCCATTGACCGACAATTGGCCATCCAGACGCCATGTCTGAGCATAGGGTTGCGACACTCTACACTATCCTTAAGAGCTGTCCACCAGGAGAGAATAGCCAGAGCACTTATTGGTGTTTTTCTTTACCCTCTCTCATTCTCTGTGCAAGGGTGATAAGGGAGGAACTCTCTCTATGGACCTGATCCAAAGCCCAGTGAAGTCAATAGGCTCCCACTGACTTCAGCGGGCTTTGGAACAGTCACTGTACCAGCTAAGGACTTCCCCATGCTGGGGGTGTTCTTAGCTCCTGGGATCTGACCAGTCCGACCCTTTTTCATAATGGCTTCAGAGGAGGCCAGAAGATGTGGGACACTATGATGGAGTCTAGACTGCAGGCTTCATGTCTGCAGAGAATTTGGTAGAACTCACTGCACCTTCATGGAGATTGTTTAAGGTTTTGGTTGTCATTTTGTACAATCTACTCTTTAAGTACAGTCCCCACTACCTTCTCAGTGTTGTTCTTCTCTCGCCAAGAGGATTGGAACTGAGTGAGTTATGTCTCTGGTCAATTGACGCTGCTGTAAACCAATTTAGAGTTATTTTTTCCCCAAAATTCCCCTAAGAACCAAGTGCCCCACCTCCACACTGCTCGTAATTCCTGTCAATATGGGAAGTGAAAAAACTTAATTCAAGATTCAGTTTCTAGTCGCTTGTTTGATAGCACTCCTCTGGGCTGTGGATTAGTATTTTAAGGATATTTTATATTAATGGAGGAAAGGAGTCAAAATATTATGTTTGAAAATTCTCAGATATTTGAGGTTCATCATTAGCTAAAATAATATACTACAGATCGTTCACCTTGAAACTAGCCAATAAAAAGGTACAAGAAAATTTTCAGGAGCCTTAGCAACGTGACTTTTTTAAATCCTCACAAAATCCTCTTCTCTCCTTTAGCAGCCATCCTCTCTGAACCTTTTTCTGTTTCCTGTAGAGCAAGCTTACTGCTGCCTTACTGTCGCCATTGGAGCTAGTGATAAGATTTTCAAAAGCGCTTAAAGGATTTAGGAGCACAAATCCCATTGAAAATCAATGATACTTGTGTTTCTAAATCCCTGAGGTACTTTTGAAAATATCCACTTCAGTTTTGAGGTACTCCAGACAGCATCTATGCCACCACCACCACCAGACACACTCCACTTAGCTTAAGTCTCAGGGAGAGAAACATTTATATTGTGTGTTCTAATTTGAAGATATATCTTGATATCAAAAATGTAACATTTGTGAGTCTCACCTGTTTTTTGGATATATACTGTTTATAATGGAGGTTGGGTGAAACCTCAGTGAAACCAGTGGGCATTACAGTTGCCTTTCATTCAGGATAAACGTAAGAAGCAGTTAAGTTCATTTTTAGAGTAAGATAGCTGAGATGACAGGAGACAGCACCCAAAATACAGGCCTCATTGCCAGGCCAGTCAGAAACAGAGCTGTAGGGTGGCAAGGGTGTCTTCCATCAGTGGCCAGTGCCAGATGATTGCGAGGGAATGAATAGAATAAGGCAATTATCAGGTGAGCCATCCCCCATTGTCCAGTCCCAGCTTCTGCCAGTCAGAGGTTTTGGGACACCCAGAGTATGTGGTTGCATCACTGACCATAGGTCCATCAATGGCTATTAGCCACTATCATCCATGAACTTATCTAATTCTTTTTTTAACCCAGTTATACTTCTGGCCTTCACAATATCCCCTGGCAATGAGTTCCACAGGCTCTGTGCTGTATGAAGAAGTACTTCCTTGTTTATTTTAAATCTGCAGCCTATTAATTTCATGGGGTGACCCTAGGATCTTGTGTTATGTGAAGGGGTAAATAACACTTCCCTATTCACTTTTTCTACACTATTCATGATTTTATATACCTCTATCATATCCCCTCTTAGTCTCCTCTTTTTCCAAGCTGAAAAGTCCTAGCCTCTTTAATCTCTCCTCATATGGGACCCGTTCCAAACCCCTAATAATTTTAGTTGCCCTTCTCTGAACCTTTTCTAATGCCAGTATATCTTTTTTTGAGATGAGGAGACCACATCTGTACGCAGTATTCAAGATGTGGGCATACCATGGATTTATATAAGGGCAATAAGATATTCTCCATCTTATTCTCTATCCCTTTTTGAATGATTCCTAACATCCTGTTTGCTTTTTTGACTGCCACTGCACACTGCGTGGACGTCTTCCGAGAATTATCCACGATGACTCCAAGATCTCTTTCCTGATTAGTTGTAGCTAAATTAGCCCCTATCATGTTGTATGTATAGTTGGGGTTATTTTTTCCAATGGGCATTACTTTACATTTATCCATGTTAAATTTCATTTGCCATTTTGTTGCCCAATCACTTAGTTTTGTGAGATCTTTTTGAAGTTCTTCACAGTCTGCTTTGGTCTTAACTATCTTGAGCAGTTTAGTATCATCTGCAAACTTTGCCACTTCACTGTTTACCCCTTTCTCCAGATCATTTATGAATAAGTTGAATAGGTTTGGTCCTAGGACTGACGCTTGGGTAACACCACTAGTTACCTCTCTCCATTCTGAAAATTTACCGTTTATTCCTACCCTTTGTTCCCTATCTTTTAACCAGTTCTCAGTCCATGAAAGGATCTTCCCTCTTATCCCATGACAACTTAATTTACGTAAGAGCCTTTGGTGAGGGACCTTGTCAAAGGCTTTCTGGCAATCTAAGTACACTATGTCCACTGGATCCCCCTTGTCTACATGTTTGTTGACCCCTTCAGAGAACTCTAATAGATTAGTAAAACATGATTTCCCTTTACAGAAACCATGTTGACTTTTGCCCAACAAGTTATGTTCTTATATGTGTCTGACAATTTTATTCTTTACTATTGTTTCAACTAATCTGCCTGGTATTGACGTTAGACTTACCAGTCTGTAATTGCCGGGATCACCTCTAGAGCCCTTTTTAAATATTGGCATTACATTAGCTATCTTCCAGTCATTGGGTACAGAAACCGATTTAAAGGACAGGTTACAAATCATAGTTAATAGTTCCGCAATTTCACATTTGAGTTCTTTCAGAACTCTTGGGTGAATGCCATCTGGTCCCGATGACTTGTTACTGTTAAGTTTTTATCAATTAATTCCAAAACCACCTCTATTGACATTTCAATCTGTGACAGTTCCTCAGATTTGTCACCTACAAAGGACGGCTCAGGTTTGGGAATCACCCTAACATCCTCAGCTGTGAAGACTAAGCAAAGAATTCATTTAGTTTCTCTGCAATGACTTTATTGTCTTTAAATGCTCCTTTTGTATCTCCATCGTCCAGGGTCCCCACTGGTTGTTTAGCTTCCTGCTTCTGATGTACTTAAAAAACATTTTGTTATTGCCTTTTGAGTTTTTGGCTAGCTGTTCTTCAACCTCCTTTTTGGCTTTTCTTATTACATTTTTTACACTTAATTTGGCAGTGTTTATGGTCCTTTCTATTTACCTCACTAGGATTTGACTTCCACTTTTTAAAAGATGCCTTTTTATCTCTCAGTGCTTCTTTTACGTGATTGTTAAGCAATGGTTGTAGTTCTTTTACTGTTTTTTTTTAATTTGGCGTATACATTCAAGTTGGGCCTCTATTATAGTGTCTTTGAAAAGTGCCCATGCAGCTTGCAGGGATTTCACTCTAGTCACTGTACCTTTTAATTTCTGTTTAACTAACCTCATTTTTTGCATAGTTCCCCTTTCTGAAATTAAATGCCACAGTGTTGGGCTGTTGAGGTGTTCTTCCCACCACAGGAATGTTAAATGTTATGATGATATGGTCACTATTTCCAAGCGGTCCTGTTATAGTTACCTTTTGGACCAGATCCTGCGCTCCACTCAGGGCTAAATCAAGAATTGCCGCTCCCCTTGTGAGTTCCTGTACCAGCTGCTCCAAGAAGCAGTCATTTAAAGTATCGAGAAATTTTGCCTCTGCATTTCATCCTGAGGTGAGATGTACCCAGTCAATATGGGGATAATTGAAATCCCCCACTATTATTGAATTCTTTATTTTGATAGCCTCTCTAATCTCCCTTAGCATTTCATCGTCACTATCACTGTCCTGGTCAGGTGGTGGGTAATAGATCCCTACTGTTATATTCTTATTAGAGCATGGAATTACTATCAATAGAGATTCTATGGAACATGTGGATTCATTTAAGATTTTTACTTCATTTGATTCTACATTTTCTTTCACATATAGTGCCACCTCCCCCCTCCCCCTGCATGACATGTTCTGTCATTCTGATATATTTTGTACCCCAGAATGATTGTGTCCCATGGATTATCCCCACTCCACCAGGTTTCTGTGATGCCTATTATATCAATATCCTCCTTTAACATGAGGCACTCTAGTTTACCCATCTTATTATTTAGGCATCTAGCATTTGTGTACAAGCACTTTAAAAACTTGTCACTGTTTTATTTGTCTGCCCTTTTCTGATGTGTCAGATTCTTTTTTATGTGAATGTTTCTCATCTGATCTGGTCTAACTGACTAACATTCTGTTAGTTTTTTTGACTGCTGCTGCATGTTGAGCAGATATTTTCAGAGAACTAGCTATGATGACTCACAACTCAAGAAAGATCTCGAACAGTTAATTTAGATCCCATCATTTTGTATGTATGGTTGGGATTTTGTTTTCTAACGTGCATTACTTTGCACTTATCAAAATTGAATTTTACCTGCCATTTTGTTGTCCGGTCACCCAGTTTTTTACAATTTTACAAGTTACAAAACTCTCTACACATCACTAAAATCCAACCCACCAGTTTGTCCCAGTTATTCTGTACCTTCCTTATCTTTCTTTTGGATACGAGTAGTCCACATACTAGTCTGTGAAGGTATCTCCCCAGTTTGTACTGGGGCAAAACATTAATGCAGGAGTAGGCAACCTATGACAGGCGTGCCGAAGGCGGCATGTCAGCTGATTTTCAGTGGCACTCACACTGCCCAGTTCCTGGCCATCAGTCCGGGGGGCTCTGCATTTTAATTTAATTTTCAATGAAGCTTCTTAAACATTTTAAAAACCTTATTTACTTTACATACAACAATAGTTTAGTTATGTATTATAGACTTGTAGAAAGAGACATTCTAAAAACGTTAAAATGTATTACTGGCATGCAAAACCTTAAATTAGAGTGAATAAATGAAGACTCGGCACACCACTTCTGAAAGGTTGCCGACCCCTGCATTAATGTATTTTGCCTTTGACAAGTTTCTTATTTTCCAAGTCCAAAGCTGACTTCAGCTTTGCAAAATATGGTGGTATACTTGACATGAGTGAACAGAATTGTTGGGAGCGCATAATACATTCAGTTAACATAACTTCCCACCATTTATAAATATATATATATATATATTGTATACTCTCTTAATACCATGCAATTAATACCTGTTAAAGTGGTGTATACAATGCCTAACCTATATGTATTGGCTAACATTTGTAAATAATGATTGCATCAAAGAATATACATTATTCTCGTACATTTTTTCTAACAACCCATGACACAGCAAATATTGTCTAACTGCTTGGGCCAAAAGTGATAGCACTACCAAACTCTCTCTTGAGCATTCTGATCAGCTGGCTGTAATTAACACTGTACAGATCATGTGAAGGCATATTATTCCTAGTCCAGGTTATTCTGCTAGATTTTGGATGGAGGGTATAAAGAGTGGGATTTCTGAGTTGAGGGAAATGGTCCTTCCTTCATTGGTACTTCAACCCTGTAATCAAAGAAGACCTCTGGTCACTATTATAATAATGCTATAAGACGTTATTTACCACAATTTTGCCAATTTAGTTAATAGCTTCATTGATCTGAAGGCCAGAAGGAACCATTATGATAATACAGTTTGACTTGTATAACACAGGTCATAGAATTTCACCAGTGCTGCTTTATCAAGGCTTGATCTTGATCCTCGGCTTCTGATTGAACCAGAGCATACCTTTTAGAAAGGCCTCCAATCTGATTTCTGTTTGAAGGGCTTATTTTTGAGAGAGTTTAAATTTAAAAAAATGGATTGGAGGACAAATCAGAAGTTAGCAAATTGCAACGTTTTCAATTAACCTGGTGCATAAAATACTTGTAAAAGTTTATTTGTGCTGCAGTTAAAAACTCCACCTAATATATGATTATGTTTTAAATGTACTTTAAAGGCTCAGAGAATGACTCAAGAGTAAATGAAACTGAAGAGGAAGAAAACTACTGGAATGTAAAGATTGTACCAATTGTGTATGAATTAGAGAATGGTAGGTAATATTTCTTGGATATTTCAGTAATAGTGAATACACATTTTACATTGCAAATTGAGTATGGCGAGGAAGGCTTAATTTTGAATTTCCTCACTCATGACTCACATACAAGTCAACCCATTTAAAGTTGCTTTTATACAAAATTGTTGCTAATTTCTTTCCTTAATGGAATTTTAAAATTCCGTTATCTCAGTCGGAGTATATGAAGACACCCTTGTTATCTTTCACAGGCATGTTAGAAGTGTGTGTAAAGTTAAAATGCCTTATTTTGTGCTGCATTTACACCTGGGCAACCTTGTGTATAAAATATTGCAAAATCAGAATATTGTTTTACACAGACTTTGCACACGTGTAAATAATTACATGTGTGCAAGGCAATAGAGAAAATGACCCAAAATGCTTAATCATATAGGACAGTGGTTCTCAAACTTTTTTTTTTTTTGCGGACTACTTGAAAATTGCTGAGGATCTCAGCGGACCACTTAATGATTTTTCCAAATGTTGTTTGTACAGTTAGCTAACTATTGTAAAGTGTTTGGGATAAAAGCACTATATATAAAAAAAACCCCTAGATAATAAACTTTTTTTTGTTCTACAAATAAAAGCACACATCTCATATTTTAATATCAGTAGTCTTACCTTTCTAGTGCGATGGATGTGCTCTCTCTACCCCGCTGCAGCAGCCCCCGAACTGGGTTTGGGAAGGAGGGGGGGTGTCTCTCCCTCACCACAGAGCTGAGGCTGGGAAGGGGCCGCAATGTTAAAGCTTTAACATTGGCTGCATAGGGGCTGGTATCGGTTTCTTACCCCTGTCTCTTTCTCTGGCTGCCTCAGCCCTGCATGTCCCAGATTCCCCCCAACCCCTCTTCTCACCCCACTGCCCCCTCCCACCCACCCCGTATTCCACACAAGGCCACCACCTCACCTTACATGTACATCTTCTTCAGGGTCCAGGCACCCAATTAGTGGAGCCACGCCTACGCCTCCACTAATTAGATGGGTGGCCCTTCATTCTCTCATGTCCAGCAACCCAGGTGCACACCTTAGAGGGAACTATCTGCGGACCACAGTTTGAGAACCTCTGATTTAGGAATAAAGGATATACTCTGCCTGTATCAGGAGCAGCAGAAGGTCCCTAAAAGTATGTGTGTAGTGGTGGTGGGGGGCTTTATGTGCCTGAACTGTGGCTCCGCCTCCCCCCTCCTGCCCTGACGCCGCACCACCCCTTCTCCCTGAGGCTCTGCCCCCCACTGCTACTTCTCCCCAAGCCTCCGCCCTCGCACTATCCCTTCCCCCGGAGCCCTGCTCCCCCTCCACTTCTCCCCCCCCCTCCCCCCCAGACCCTGCCCTCTGCTTGCTCCTCTTCACCCACTTCTCCATTGCTCACCCTTAGGCTCGGTAAAAAGTGGGTGGGGGGGCATGACTCCCGGCCCCACCTGTTCCAGTGCCCTTGGCCTGTATGTCACTTTCATCAGCTGATTTAAGGAAGACCACTAGGCAGAAAGCTTGAAACTGCCACCTATTCCATCTCGTAATTTAAATTAAGGTAGCCTAATGGAAGCCAGCTAGTTAGAGGGTTTGGAGAGTGGGATGGTGTTGAAGAAGAAGCTTCTCCTTTTTCAGAGTATAAAGATGGAGTGGATCTTACACTTGCATATATTAGAACAAGAACATATTTTTAATTTTTTAAATAGTCTATTTTCTCCTTTTTAAAAATCTGTCTTTGCTCCTTTCCCACCAATTGATAGATGAATACAGTACTATGAAGCACTCAAAGTAACAATTTTCTGTTTCTTTAATGTTCTTGTTGACTAAAGCTAGAATGGCAGTCATCCCCTCTTTTAGTTCCATGCTATACTTCCTTTATTTGGGCCTTCACTGCACAGTTACAGTATTTATTTCTAAGTCAGTTCAGGAATTCCATAATTTAAAGGAGTGGATCTATTAGTAATGCAACATTTGTTTAGAGTTTGTTTGTATACAACCATATAGGGTAGAACCTCAGAGTTACGAACACCAGAGTTACAAACTGACCAGTCAACCACACACCTCGTTCGGATCCGGCAGTATGCATTCAGGCAGCAGCAGACAATGACACACAAAAAAAAAAAAAAAAAAAGCAAATACAGTGTAGTACAGTGTTAAACATAAACTACTAAAAAATAAAGGGAAAGCAGCATTTTTCTTCTGCATAGTAAAGTTTCAAAGCTGTATTAAGTCAATGTTCATTTGTAAACTTTTGAAAGAACAGCCATAACGTTTTGTTCAGAGTTACGAACAACTTCCATTTCTAAGAAGTAGAATAGTCATTGCGCTTCATTGGATGCAGTGATTGCAATTTTGACTGATCCTTCTAGAGAGTGCACAGCAGACCCGCCAATGCAGGGGGCAAAGGAGGCAATTTCCCAGGGGCCCAGGCAATTTAAAAGGCCCCGGGGGCTCCTGGCTGCCGCCGCCAGCAGCACAGCGCAGCTAAAGCAGGCTTCCTGCCCACCCTCACTCCGCACTTCTCCCAGAAGCGGCTGGAACGGCCCTACGGCCCCAGGGGGGGAGAGGGGACTCCGCAGCTCCTGCTGACCGGGAACTGAGGCCAATGGGAGCTGCTGGGGTGGTGCCTGTGGGCGGTGGTGCACGGTGACTCCTTGAACCCCCCTGTCTAGGAGCCACTTCCAGAGAGGTGTGCCGGCTCTAGGCTGCTAGATCTACTCAGTGGAGAGGGTAACTGGGACAAATTAGTGGGTGGGTGGCAGGAGGAGAGAGGAAATGAGGAGGAGTGTGAGTAGGCAAGTATGGGGGTGGGAAGTAGAGAAATTATGGGAGAGGTGTGCATAGTGGAATGTGGGGAGTAGGACATGGGGGAAACTGACTAGTACCCTCTGGTCATTTTATGCTGCTTCCGATTTGGGTAAATTAGCCAGAATGTACTGCTGAATCTAGCCCAAAAAGTTAAAATTACATATAATATGTAAAATATAAAGATTGATACTACATATCTTGAAATCCATTAGAAATATCACAGAGTAACATTAGTTTGGGTTTCTTGTTTAGTGTTCATGTATGAAACTTTTAATATTTTTATTTTAAAAAGGAAAATCCTGTATAAAAACTATGAATAACTGGAGAAGGATTGAAGTACATATTGGTGATATAATCTTAAAAGAAATCCAAACGTATTAAGATCTGGAAATGCACAGATAATGGACCTTTAATTCTAGAGGTGAGGTTACTAATTCAATAATGACTCCAGCCTGTGGTGACACCATCGGGGAAGAAAATCTAATGAGTCTTTAAAAATCAATTTAATTGAATTAGGTACTACAAATACTATAATACCCTAATCATCATTGTATGGGTACTTTATAACGTTACTATAAGGTGGATTTAAGGTTGTTTGGATACATCTATGCATTTCCATGCCTTAACATGGTTGGACTTCTTTTTAAAGAATCCTTTGAAAGTTCTGTGTTTGTGATACTTGTTTTGGGATAATTCATGTAATATATTTATACATTTAACAAATTACAGGTGCTCCAGGCAGCGCGGTAAGGGGGTAGGGAGCAAGGGGAGTTCGGGGTGTGGATAGGGGTCGGGGCAGTCAGAGGGCAGGGAACATGGGGGTTGAATGGGATCAGGGGTCCTGGGGGGCAATCAGGAAGGAGAGTGGGGTTGGATGGGGCAGGGGTTCCGGGGGGACAGGGAGCAGGGGGGGTTGGACAGCCCTCCATACAATTTCCTAAACCCGATGCGGCCCTCAGGCCAAAAAGTTTGCCCTCCCCTGTCCTAGTTTGTATGGTTTGATTGTATTTTTAAAAGTTCTTTGGCAGTTGAAATAGAAAAAGAGTACCTTTTTATCCTTTAAAAATATTGTAAAACATCTACCCAGCCAGCCCATTTTCATAGGGCAATTTGGTAAGCCTCAGAAGTTCAGATGAGTTTTACCTTCTAATTTGATACTGATTTTTATTTGTTTGAGCTAACTACTTTAACCACTGGTGTATTACTCTGCCTCTACTGAGGAATGCAACCTGTGTAAATACATGTGGATAATGGCAGTACTGTATTTCAAGTACTGCCAATGATATACTTTAAATACTAAATGGATGTAACCTTAAGGGGGAAAAAATCCAATATTTAAACAGAAAATTAATGTTTAGAAGATAGACATGTAAATTATTTTCTCCTAATGTAGATTATATGTGAGTGATTGGGTTATGGTAGAGATGGAGATTTTCTGGTAGTTTCATGCAGGTTTTGTTTTTGTTGTGGTGTTTCTAAATAATGTCAGAGGCACTCAGAGTAGCAGATGGGATGCCTGTTTAAACATACATTTGCATTCATCTTGAACCTCTACGGTGTGTGTAAGAGCTCTGAAAACTCATATATAAATCTATTTATGAAGCCCATACAACAGCAAGCATATGACTGCCTGTGGGTTGGATTTATCGACACAATAACTTTCTTCAGCTCTCAGTTCCTTTTTGCCTGTAGCATTTGACGGAACTCTTTTTAATGAATTCTTCCAGCTTCACCACAGGTTAAGTGGTCCTAGTTGATATTTCATCAATCTAATTAACAAGTTAAAAAAGGTTTCCTTTGAGATTTATCCTCAAATGTTTTGATGTGTCTTGTTGCTGTTGGCTCTATGAATCACTTGGCTTAAAAGGAGCTATTGTTTTAAAAAGAGTAACATAAAAATGATTTGATGTATGAAAAATGTTTGTAAACCCTTGTATTAAAGTATCAGAACATTATGAAATTGATTGGGTACCTTATTTTGTGTGGTATTTTGCAAACATTTCTCTTTTTGGTGTTCTGTCTGTATCTGTTGATTGAATGGATGGCCTTGATAATTAACTTTATTTTCCTCTCCATCCCCACAAATAGAAGACAATATAGAAAACCTCTGCCTTGCCTGCACCAGTCTCCATCAAGCCTTGGAAGAAGGAAATATGTTTGGAAAGAGATTTAAAAGAAGAAGTGTGCTTTTGAAGATATTATATAAACTAGTTGACATTGGTTCAGATCCACTTGGCCTGAAACTGGCAAGAATGATTCTGGCTGTAGGTCTTTTCTTAAACTATTTAGTGATATGAAAGAGTGCAGTGATTCATGTATACTGTATGTGCCATTGAAAACTTTTATCTAATTTAGCATTCCATACTTTAAGGATGTATCTACTTTTGTGTGATTGAAACTTGTGTAGACATATCTGAGCTAGATTAAATCACAGCAGTAAAGTTACAGCAGCATGGGCTTCAATATGGGCTAGCCAGCAGAGTAATTATCCAAGATTTCGTGTGGGATTGTACAGTCTAAACATAATAGAAAACTAAATGTTGAATTATTAGCACAACTCAAACTAGAGAACACGGTCATTGTTGTGGTAAGACAATGATACTTGTGCTCCCATGTAGTTTCAGAAGTGACTTTGAAATTCTCTACTTCCTTGTCAGTGGTAATGTCATGAGTCCTCTGATCCAAGCATGAAACAGCATGTCACTGCTTATAGGAGTATTACATTCCTGTTGTGTAATCTCTGCAAGGGCAGGGAAGCTTGAGCAGAATTGTGTTGTGGTGGTGGGTTCAGAAAATGGTAAAATGAAGTAAAAGCATCATTACCTTTGCTTTTGCAATAAACAGCTAACTAGAGAGAAGGGGCAAATACTTAGTAACAATTTATTTTTAGTAAATACACAAAAATAAAGTTAAATTACCTTGCATCATAACTTTCCCAGTAAAAAAAAAAATTTTTTGATTTGTTGGTCACACCTTATAATTAATATAATTCAAAACCTTACATAACAGAAATAGTTTGCATAATGTGTTACTAAGATTCAGGAGAGTTTAGTCAATTTCCCATCCCATCCTTTAATTCAGCATTGTTGTAACTGGGAACTTCAATTGTATCACGCCGTGTTTTCTTTATCTGCTAAATTTAGTTTCCCCTCACTGGGTTCCCCTCGAGTATGTATCCACAGATGCTTTCTAGTATGGGGTCTGCTTTCTGCTTACCCACAAAACCCTGGTGGTTGACAACCTGAACAGCTTCTACAGTTACAGTGGATAACTCCCCCCACCCTCTTTAGCGCTGTATGCTTGCTGCTTTCCTCTGCTTTGCACATTGCTTTCTTCTACTGGGCTGGGGCCATCCCCTCCCTGCACTGCTGCTGCTTTTTCTGCATAATCCTCTCCTGAGATCGCAGAACAATATTCCTTTTTGCGGCGAGTTATTATATTAATCGCTTTAGACATAGACAAAATGTCATTTCCCCAATGCTGTTGAAGTATTATCCAGTACACCAACTCCCAAAATTCTCTCCAGATCTTCCCACTCCACGTGTACTTTAGCCAAAGGTGCAATGAATTTGTATTGCCCTAATTCTAGGAGTTCCATTAGAAAGTAAAAAAAAAAAAATACTGAAAGGTTGCCATTGTATCTTTACAACTTTCAGTTCCTGTTTTACAGTTTCCTGCATTCTTTCCTTTGATCATCTTCTCTTGTCAAGTTTCTCTCCTCTTGAACTTAACTGTTTAATATAGTCCCTGAAGTTTGAGGGCATCTTTCATGGTGAAATACATTTTCATATCATATTTTATTTTCTAGCATAGAGTTTAATATACAGCTCTCATATTTTTGTGTGGCCACTATATTGCATAAACGGTGGATCCTGCTTAAACAAAGAGAGAGGGATTATTTTTCTATGCTATAAGAATGATTAAAACAAAAAACCTTGTAAACTGGTCAGATAAAAATCTTTTAAAAACTGATCCCAAGTAGCATGACTTGTATTTTTTTAAAGAGTAGTGTAGTTTAAATTTTCTTAAATTGTTTTAAATCTTGAGGTGTTAGAACTTTTGAACTCTGAACCTCATTCTGTCCTATGGAAGTCAGTGGTAAAACCACCATTCACTTTGGTCCCAGATCAGGCCCAGTCTGATTATTTGTCAATACCTTCTATAGGAACTTTAGATAGTCCACATGCTGACAAGATTACTATGATGTACTTAACTTCTAAATTATTATGTTTTCTTTTACCCCCAAAATATACATGTGATTTTTTGTTTCTCTTCTTTCTCTTCTCTCTCTCTGCAGCTGAAAGTAAGTGGAAAGAATCTGCTCAATGTCTGCAAGCTTGTATTTAAAATTAGTAGAAATGAGAAAAATGATTCGCTCATTCAAAATAATAGTCTATTGGGTATGTATTCATTTTTATATATACTAAAATAAATGTTGAAATACAGTAGTAAAAATGCTTGTCCTTCAAATGTTTTAGAAAAATTATGACAGCTGACACTAGCTGTAACTGTATTCTAAAAATGTGAGCATTATGGACATGATGGACAAACGTGGGAGTGATGTGCAATCCTGTTTTTAATTTCTTGTTTTCAGTAAAACTTTTACATATCTTATTAACTTAAGCAAGAGGTGGGCAAACTACAGCCTGCGGGCCAAATCCGGCCCGCAGGACTGTCCTGCCCGGCCCGTGGGACTGTCCTGGCCAGCCCCCAAGCTCCTGGCCCGAGAGGCTAGCCCCGGCTCATCCCCCACTGTTCCCCCTCCCCTGCAGCCTCAGCTTGCTCGCTGTGCCGTCGGCGCAGTGCTCTGGGCGGTGGGGCTGTGAGCTCCTGGGGCAGCGCAGCTGCAGTGCCCGGCCTGACCCGGTCTCTGTGCTGCGTGGTGGTGGTGGTGGCGTGGCCCGGCTCCAGCAAGCACGGTAAGGGGACAGGGAGCGGGGGGGCGGGGCGTTGGCTAGAGGGCAGGGGTGGTGGTTGGGGGCGGGGGTGTGGATAGGGGTCGGGGGGAGAACAGGGAGTTGGATGGGGCAGGGGTCCCGGGGGGGCCATCAGGAATGAGTGGAGGGGTTGGACGGGGCGGTGGGTGTCCGGGGCTGGTCAGGGGACAGGGAGCAGGTGTGTGTGGATGGGGCAGAGGTCCCGGGGGGGACTGTCAGAAAGCAGAGGGGGTTGGATGGGCAGGAGTCCTGGGGGGGCAGATAGGAGGTGGGGGCCAGGCCACGACCCCCTCCCCTAACCATCCCTCCATACAATTTACAAAACCCGATGCGGCCCTCAGGCCAAAAAGTTTGCCCACCCCTGACTTAGGCCCTTCAAACACGTCACACACATGCTTAACTTAACGAATGAGTATTCCCATTGGAGTAAATGGGACTGTTCATCTCTTTAAAGTTAAGCATGTGTGTTTGCAGGATTGGCCAGATCATCCCTTCCAATTGTAAGACCTATGGGAGAAGGGTCCGGGGAAGGAAAACTCCACAAGGAACTCAGTAGAGTTCAGACACAAGGTGTCTCAGTTCAGGGTAGTTGCACCTATATTCCCCCTCTGTGTGGTCCAGCAAGGGCACTCGCTCTAGGCTTCCATCTCCCCAGCAATGTCTCCTCCCTTTCTGACTGGGTTATTTCCAGGCTGAACAGTTCCCTGACTGTACTGTGGTGTCCCCAGCAAAGACTGTCTGCCTAAGTAGTTCTGCTTCACTTCTCTCCTTGCCAGCAGTTTTATAAGTTATCATGCAGTTCTTTCTAAGCAAGCACTTTTAAAAGCATTACAGAGAAAACATATTAAAACAATAAGCATACCAGAGATCACCCCCTCACTCCAAAAAGGGCTCTGTTTGGTGATTAGTTCTTAAAAGCCCACACAAGGTGTTTTTTTCCTATGGGTACAAGTTTATCACAGCCTCCCAAGAATCCAATTCTGATGGGGCATCAGTGGGCCAAAGACCGTCCAATGCTTTCCTGAGGATTGGGCCCCGCCAGACCAGAGGTTCTGCCAGATTGCTGGATTAGAAAGAAGGCCCTGAGACATTAAGTGAGGCTATTTAACCAAAAATCCTTTCCTTGTCTGTTGTTCCCTGGAAAATCCAATTTGAATCAGTATATGTGGTGGTGGTAGCTCTGTGGAAGTTACACTGTGAGTGAATTTGCCTTCCCCCTCTTCCCCTCCCCCACTTCACTCTTCTTAGTTTCTGGAGGGCTGTGATTCCCCTTCCTCACGGAAATACACACAGTCATTCATTGTATCAAAAAGGCAAATGCTTATGTACTATTGAACTCCTAAAATACTTAAAACTTAATTCAGTAAGGATAGACAGATAAAGCGTATCTGTGTCAGCATCATTGTTTAGTTTTTGGTCCCATCTTCCCATGGCTTTCTTCATTATTTAGTTAAAAAATGTGGGGTGTGTTTTTTTTTTTTTTGTTTTAGTTTGTTTTGGTGTTTTGCTGGAAAGGTTTATAGCTTTGGATTGATTTGTGGATGGAGGAATGGGTGATATAAGACATAAGAATGCTTTGGAAAGTTTTTTTTTTTCCTGTTGTTTCAGTGATATATTTGTTTATTAAATGTTTTACTGGCATGCAGAATATCGACAGGAATTAGTAAAACAAACATCTGACTTTTCACCAAAATGCTGAAAATGACTGGAAACAGAAATTAATGTTAGTTTCTTTTTAACTGATCCAGTTATCTAGAAATTAAAGGTTCAAAAACTGACCTCACGTTTGTTTAATAAGTAAGAAATATCCTCAAAATTCTGTTTACTTAGTTTTGACTGGGAGATATGGAGGAAATAATGCAAGATGAAAGTGATATTTTGGGCACATTTACTCCTCCTATTGTCTCTTCACCAGCAGTTAGCTAGCAAATTTAAGCTCACGCCTATGCTGACATTACTGATAATGCTGGTGTATAGGGAACACTGCAATAAAAAGTCATTGATTTTTAGGTGCCTCAGTTTTTGGGTGGCCATCTTAAAGAGGCCTTATTTTCAGAAAGTTCTGAGCATATGCTTTCTGAAAATCAGGCCCTTTTAAAGGTGTCTCAAGTTGAGCATTCAAGAATTGAGGCAAATAAAATCAGTAATTGTTTTTGCAAATCTTGGCCAAGGATTTTAATGATGACCACGGAGCCTACAAAGCTTGTATACATGTCTTATATTTCAATAATTAGCCCTGATTTCTATCCAAATACTTTGTTTGTCCCATCCATTGATGAGAAAAGTATGATAAACACTGTAACCCCAGTTTTCTTTTGCAGTTAATCTTTTTAAGACTGAAGTAGTTCAAATATAAATGTCAGTCTTTCTAAACACTAATATTCTTTTTTAGATTCTTTGTTGGAGATCCTGAGATTTGAAGATCTACAAACAAACAATGAGGCTTTTCTCTATTGCTTGGGAGCAATAAAATTCATTTCTGGAAATGCAGTACTCCTTAATGAACTGGTTAACAAAGGAGCTGTTGAAATATTCTTTCAGTTAATGAAGCAGATTAATAATATTAAAGAAAATGACACATGTTTCTCCAACTTGGGCCACCTATTAGTCCAGGTCAGCATCTATTTTTATTTTAAAAATATAAATACACACTCCAATGACCAAATTAAAATTAAATTAAAGCAGCTAAGTTGTGCCTGTTAACATAAAAGAAAAATTGGTCCTAAGTATGTGTAGACTTCATTGAAAAACGGCATTGTCATGAAGTTGTTCGTGGCCAAAATTTAGGTTTGTGGAGTACCTTTGTTTTGTGTAATTTTTTTTTAAAAGGGTTTTAAAAAACATTTTTATAATTGCTTCTTGAGTGCTCACGGTGTGCAGGATGTAATACCAAAACTGTGTTGCTTACAACCAGAATAGACAGTCAATACAAATCAACCCCATAATGGCCCAGAAGAACAGAAAAAGCTATTACCACAAAACAGTGCATTTAAATAAAAAAGAAAGGGAGGAGAAGAATATAATACCACATCTTTGCTTGGCAAGTTAATGTTTGTATACTCTAAAGAATCAATGTGTTTTAAGGAGACAAAAGATACTTATAATATCCAATCAATCAACTGACAAATGGTGTGTTGGAAAGGCAGGAATCTATCATGTTCCAATGGCTAGTGATGACCATCAAAACAGGTTCTTTGCTATAGAGCAGTGGTTCCCAAACTTTAACAATCTGTGAACCCCTTTCACTAAAATGTCAATTCTCATGAACCCCCCCTCCCCCAAAATGAATATTTCCAGGGATTTTCTCCTTTACCTCAGTATAAATGATAAAAGCAGTGATTTTTGGAAATATAAAATTTGTTTTTGACATGCTTATTATACACTATTATTAATTATTATTTATCATTACAATATTTTTATTACATTATACAAACGGCAACACTCTTCCAAGATCTCACTTTCGTAGTTTGTATCACTTTGAATAAGCCTGTTATAAGACAAGGTTCCTATGTTTCATCAAGGAGTATCAGATGTAAAACAGCATGAAGGTATTTAAGAAGCCAACTCAGAGTTCCTCCTACACAAGCATTCAGGTCTTGAGCAGTCCAGGCAAACAACGCACGTTACAACAAAGCTTAAACTTGTTCTTCATAATAATTTTAAAAACAATACTAGCTGCCTATTTAATTTTAAAAAGAGCAAAAAAAGTCCACCTCCCTTTCCATTTCTTAGGAGTCTTGAAGTTTAAATCTCCTCAGTGTGATAGGCTTGCTTTGATCTGCTTAGCTCTTGGAAGTCCAGGGGCTCCAAGCTGCTGGTCCTGTGCTGCCAGGGATCCCTAAGGACAGCTCTGTCCGCCATTAGGGAATTTTTTCCCCAGAACCCCCTGTAACATTTTATGAACCCCAGTTTGGGAACCACTGCTGTAGAGGAATAGGAGTGCTCCAACCTCAGTCTAGTAGATATAGCAGATAAAATACGTGTTCATAGCTTGATCTGTTTTTTGCATAATTACTTCCCTCCCTTTCACCATGCATACATTGTTGTTGAGGAGTTGTCCATGTTTTGGCTGCTCGTATTTCTTTCTAGTAAATAACGTTTAGTTTAGAAAAAGGTAAATTGTATTCGCTCTGGAAACACATACATTGAGCTAAACTTCGTCACCTTGTCAGTGTCCCTATTAATAAGTGAAATGATACACTTATGAAAAATTTATTATATTAAGTGGTAGACTATTTTCTACATATTTAACAAACAGTTGCTTCACATTTGCTGCAAGTGTATGACAAGACTGATGACATAGTCAAAAATATGTATGGTATGATCAGTAATATGTAACAATGAAAGCTATTTATTTCAATGGGACCATACACATGGATGAATCTTATAGATTTATGGTATAATGCACATAGTTTGTATCTGAACAGTGAATAGCTTGGCAATTTTAATTGAAAAAAATCAGTGTGGCTACTAAATTTAACCCTGAATTAAATAGTTTAGATCAGCGGTTCTCAAACTTTAGCAACCCAAGGACCCACATTTTGATTTTAAATTTTTTTCAGACCCCCAAGTTGGCTTCTAATTTTCCCCGAGGGTGCTCATCCCCTGCTCAGCTCCAGGTCCTGCCTCTGCTCCTGCTCCTCTTCCCCGCCTCTTTCCATCCCCTCCCCCGAGTGTGTCCCATCCCCACTCCTCCCCTTCCCTCCCAGCACCTCCTGCATGCCGCTGAACAGCTGTTCTGCAGCATGCAGAAGGCACTGGGAGGGGAGTGGGAAGAGTTGATCAGTGGGGCCAGCGGCCCAAGACATGACTTGCAGACCCCCTGGAATACCTGGTGTCCGTGGACCCCAGTTTGAGAACTGCTGGTTTAGACTAATAGCTTGTTTACACAGGGACACTCAGGAAAATTAATCTGAATTAACTAAAGTTGTGAATTTAAAGTGAATTAGTTAAACTGCATGAAACCCCTGTGTGGACAGCCCAGGTCTGTGCTACAGGCTGTATAGTGGTATAGCTACAACAGTATATCTGTGCCACTGTGAGCCATATTGTAGAGGCAGACTGCAGTGACAAAAGTTTTGTCCGTCGCTGTAGGAACTCCATCTTCCTAAGCTAGATCAATGAAAACTTTCTGTTGACCTAGCTGCATCTACACCCAGGGCCAGCTCTAGGATTTTTGCCGCCCAAAGCAAAAACAATTTTGGCCACTCCCCCCTCCCCCCGTTCTTTAATTACCCCACCCCTGGCCCCACCTCAACTCCGCCCCTTCCCCAAATCCCCAGCCCTGCCTCCTCCCCCCAGGCTCTCAAGCCTAGGAGGGAGGGAGAGGGAGAAGCGGTGCCTGCGCCGCGGCCACTTGGAGTCTCCCCCTCCCTCCCTCCCAGGTTTGAGAGCCTGGGAGGGAGGGAGGGGGAAACTCCAAGTGGCCACGGCGCAGGCGCCGCTTCTCCCCCTCCCTCCCAGGCCTGGGAGGGAGGGGGAGCAGCGGCGCGCGAAACGGCCGCTCGGGATCTCCCCCTCCCTCCCAGGTTTGAGAGCCTGAGAGGGAGGGGGAGACCCCAAGCCGCTGCGGCGCGCGAATCAGCTGTTTTATGCGCCGTGGCAGCAGCAGTGGAGGTGAGCTAGGGCGGCCGGGACACATTTTTAGGGGCGGCATTCTGGCGCCGGCCATGCCGCCCCTAAAAATGTGCCGCCCCAAGCACCAGCTTGTTTTGCTGGTGCCTAGAGCCAGCCCTGTCTACACCAGGGGTTAGATATAGAGATATAAAAGTTTAACTGGTTAACCGATAAGCTTGATGCTTATCGGTTTCCATTAACAATTAAACTCCGCTGCTGCCCCACGTTCCTGGGATCCTGGCTGCCGCCATCCCGGTGCAGCTGGGGTCCCACCTGCCAGCCCTGTGCCTGGGGTCCCCCCGGGCTGCTGCCCCATGCCCGGGGCTCTTCTGCCGACTCTACTGGATCCATTATATGTTATATTATATACACACACACATATTGTCAAGTCAGATATATTACTTACTGGTGAAGTTTATGGGATCCTGTCTTACAGGGTTTTTAGATAAACTAACAAGTGCAAATGACCAGAGTCGTCTTCTTGTAATGGCAGGAAATTGATCTTATGATCTCTGGTTAATCTTCTTTTGAAAGGTGAAAATACTCCAAAGGTCCTACCAATATGTCCTGGTTTTCCTACCCCAAATACAGCAAGCAGATAATACTATGGATGTGAGTAAGAATTACTGCAATTAAACATCTAACCCTGTGCTCTCGGCCCCTGCCTGACCAGCTGTGGCCCCAGCCTCCACCCCATTACCCTTGTCTGTGTCCCCCCTTTTGGAGACATGGCTCTGCTTCCAGCCCCAGCTCTGGGATGTGGGGGGTGGACAATAGGAGGGGGCTGGCTTTCAGCACCCCCACTATTAAAATTTCCAGCACCACTGGTTCTCAATGAATCTACCGCATATATATATTATCTTTGTCAAGTGCCTTTATTAACAACAAAACCAGCCAGTCTTATGTGTAAAACTAAAGCCTACTTTTTTGTTTAACTTTTTACATAATATTTTTTAATGTATTTGCAAATTAGTAACTATACCATCCGAAAAGGCAGTTTGTTAGGAGGCTGGGAGTCAGAATGATTTCTGTTCCCAGTTTAGATCCTGTGATCTTGGATAACCATTTATGAGTATGAAAGGAGGGCTAGATTTGGAGAGAAATTGCAAAAGGTGAGGAAATAAAGAATGATGTACCAGTTCCCAGAACCATCCAGTGACTTCAACTGGCATTGTTTTTTGGGAGGGGGGAGGTAGAGCAAGCCTCTGAATATTTTGGAATGGTAAAGCTACTTTATTTTTTCCCCCTTAGAAATGTAATTTTTTCTGCTATTAGCATTCCCTACATGATTTGCTTACATCACTGTTCTTGATGCATTAAAATATGTGATTTCTGATTCTGAGTTGGAATGAATTACTCAGTCGTCATAGAGAAATATTGTCTGTAAGCTTTCCGTGTTTTCAGGCACTGACAATACAGAATTTTTTTCCTATGATGCACACCCAGAGAATAATAAATGACATTAAGTGCTTGCAGCAATGGATGTAGCGGTAAACCAAATATTCAATGATAGATACAAACATTGTAGATGCAGTGAGAAGTCCTTTCAGAAGTACAGAATCTGGTGAAATCCACAGTGAACTAGAGGCGATAGAAGGGAAATGCATCAAATTACCCACAATGATCAGTGTGGCTAGTGACTGCACTTTGTTAGCTGGTGACTTAAATATGTGGATTTATGAAGCCAGATTCTCTCGCATTGACTGTGTTATGGTATGTCACCAAATGATGCTATTATATACATAGTCTTCATACACAGGATTTTTTTCTTTTTAGCATGCAAAAAAGTTTTTAGTCTTTGAAGAAATTAGCTTTGTTCTGCAATGGTCCTTTGACTGAAGCTCAAAATATAATTTTATAAAATGCCTGTAACCATAATATTTACTTGTACTTTGGAATTTTATGTAGTGGTTATAGCAGAGGTCTGTGACTTAAGACAACTTCTGACCCAGCTAACCTATTCTTACTCTACCTATTGCTCCGTTGTATAAAATAGATATGCTACTACTTACCTCATCTAGGTATTGTGAGGTTTTACTAATTAAAATATGTAAATACTCCCAAGATTCTTGAATGAAAAGCATTTACAGAAGTGCTTGTTTTTTCCCTTCATAAATTCATAGTATATGTTTCAGTGTGAGTTCACCGTTACTGAAAATCTGCAGTCTATCAGCTTTGTCTCACTTGCCAGGTTGAGGAAAGTGGCAAGCAGGCACTACATTCTTATGATTTGTGAAGCCAAATTGTATGCACCCCTGCATAAATCATATCTTTGTGAAATATTTATAGCATTTCTTCCATTGCCTGTGTTACCTCTGGGTAGCCAGTTCTCAACTGAGACATTTAATTTGCAATCTTCAACTCTTTGTAATGTAGGTTAACAGATTTCATAGGGAACAGTTTGGTTTATTTTTCTAGGCATATGTGTTTCCAATTATTACTAAATTCCATCAGGTGTGACAGTTATATGCATACTCAGTTTTACTTTGCTTTTTTGCTGACCACTTTCTAGTTGTCTTGGACTTGTAGTCCTGCCTTGATGGAGTTCACTCCTGGGTGAACAGCATTTCCTAAAATGATTCACCAAGACAGAATTGTTAGAGAGTATCTCTCTCTGAAGACTGTTGCACATTGCGTTGCATATTATCCAATGATGCTGAGCCTTTGTTGGTTATGTGTAAGAGTCTTTGGCTAGGTAAGGACCCTTCTCTTTCTGTGGCTTATACTTCCTTTTCTCATCTATGAAGTATAACTAGAATTGAGTGGATGTTATCCTAGATTGGTCCTGGATTTGTCTGTGTGTTGGAGTTGTGGGTTTTTTTTGTTTGTTTGTTTTGTTTAAACAACCCCTAAGCTATAGCACTTTATTTGGTGGCATGCTTGAGAACTTTGCACAGAAACCATTCAGTGTGAATTCTGCCACCAGAATTTTAATTCACACTTAATTGACTCAGTATTTTGTTTTATTTTCAAGTAATTTGGTCAGTACTGCGTTTAGTTCGAAATGTCATGATTTATGAAGGAGTGCTTAATTTGAAACCGGTGTATATGAGTTTTCTCAGTACAGCACCATTAATTGCTTGGTATCATTGGGTTTTCCAAAATATGGGATAAAAGCTGATGGATCCCATACTACAATTAGTTTTCACTCAGAATTTGGTGTGAACCTCATGATTCTGAAATATAAACCCTTTTAAATCTACACTCAATTCTTCCCTCTGTAACATTCCTTTAATTCGTTTCCCTCTGTTTAGGTTGTTTTGTTGTAAAGCATCTTGAGATGCATTTGTACCCTGTGACTTTTCCTTGTATTTTATATGCAATATCATAGTATCTTTTTTACACTGCATATTTTTTTTTGCCTTATTTACTTTTTTAAAAAGAAAACTGGAAGAAATGTGGGATATAAAGGTTAATCTAAGGAAACTATTTAAGGAATGAATATTGCAGGAAATAAAAACTGAAAATGTAATTCACTCAAAGAAAAATGACAAAAAATGTATCAGAAAAGATAATCAGAAAATGGGTCAAAGACAAGGAAGGCCACAGAATGGCAGATGATTCGGCCAAGAAACTTGTATAAGATGTTTAGCGATCTCTGCTCACAATCTGGAGAAAGAACAGGAATAATAAAAGCGAAGAACAGTGATGAACTTCCAAACATATGTCGGGAGCAAATCAAGAGCTGTGATAAGCACATTTGTATTTCTTAAAATGTCCAGAGCACAGTGTAAAATTTGAATACAGTACTTTGAATTGAACTCGCTACTATTTGAATAAATTTCACAGACTCAGTATAGGCAACAAAAGCAATTATCTTATTGTTCCTATGATCGTAACTAAAACCAGGAATTAGTAACGCTGAGGGAAAATAGCATTAGAAATGTGGAAGAATTGTTCCAAAATCTAAGCTAAATGGTAAGACTATAATAACTTGAGAGGAATAACATTCTGTATAATTTTTCCATTTGAATTGACTGCTACCAGTATATGTAGGCAGTGCCAAACTCTATTATGTTACTGGGGTAAATCCAGGGTAACTTTCTCTGAGACATAACTGTTTTACCCCACAGTAAATGAGAGCAGATTTTGGCTTTATGGTAGTATGCAAATAGTAAGTTAGATCCAAATTTGGTCTATTAGGTGTTTATTATAATAATAAAAATGAATAATAAATTATATTCACAAGTCCCCCAAGGAGGCAGGGAAGTATTATTAAACTTAATTTTACAGATAGGGAAATTGAGGTATAGAGACATTAAGTGACTTGCCCAAGGTCACATTCAGCTAGTAAATCTGTGACCAGGTAGAAGTTTAAACCCTTTCTACACAATTACATTAGTGTTCACCAATACTGCTATGTACTACCACTATATATGCAGTGCTTTATTAAGAATTTTTTAATTCTGCATAAATGTGTTTTCTCAGAGGTTAGTTCTTTTCTAAAACTGACTCTAAACATGGCATCAGCATGTTATACATTGAAAGTTTTTCCTTTTCTTTTTTCTTTAAATAATAAGATTCACTGAAGAGTACACACTGTGAGTGCAACGGTTGTGTGTGTTATGAAGGTTTATAGCTTTTATTCTCTTTGGTAGCAGCATAAAATCCGATTTGATTTGATATGACAATAAAATGTTTGTTTAAAACAATTCAGTAGGTAGAAGCTGCTCAGACAACTGCTTATCCTGTTTTCTTTATTTTTCCATAAAGTATATAGTTCATATTGCTGAACAGACTGTTCCGTTTAATGAGAAGGTATTATATGTCTAGAGATTTGCTGACTGAAACCATGTTAAATAGATAGTCTTTGTGTCTTTTTAGCATATATGCAACTTTAAAAACTCATTTTAGAATAAGGAAAATCTGATTTCTTCCTGTATTTGCTTTAGTATTAATGACCTGAATTTGAAATTTGCAGTACATCTCTATTCAAATAAACAATTATGCATAGTCGCCTATATGGCCCTAGTATTTTAATACTCTTATCTCAGAAGAGAATCAGACAAAGATCAGTTCACTCTATTTTCATTGCTAGAAACTGTATAGTATTTTATGATCTAAGCTCTTAAAAATAGATTTGTATCACCTGAAAATATTTTGGCTTCTCCCATAAACTGAAGACCCAGACTGTGTTTGGCTTTTGTGCTTTTGGATGCAGATTGTGTCCTGCCTCTTACATTTTAACTCTTTAATCTTTACATCAAACAGATTGTGTTTTTTTTAATTTACTGTTCACCAATTCATTTTAATTTGCTGCTAAAACTGTTACATGCAGTTGCTACCAAAATATAATTACGTATTGAGTGGGGGCTATATTAATTTGCTCTTGATCAAATAGGACACCTCCAGAAGATCCAGATGTGGATTTCCACAATACATCATAAATTCTGTGTCTAATAAATATGTAAAGTATCCATAAGTAGTCTACATATGTATCAAATAGGCAACTTTGGCTCAGGCTTAAAACTGTTTGTATCAGTGTGTGCGCATGCAAATTTTTAAAACCTTTTTTTAGGGGGAATGTAATTTGTTGCAGTACCTCCTTGGACTGTGTTTTTTCTCAGTTATCTCATTTTTAAGCCAGAGTAGACAAGTTCAGTACTTTATAAGGGGGACTTCCAAGGAAAACATACAATAAGGCTAAATTACAGTCTGAGTAATTGTGTGTTGCCTAAAATCCCACTTCCTGCCCTAACCTGTCATGTAGTCTTAGTGTGCATTTCTTAAGTGATTGCTGCATTTCGTTCAAATTGGCTGCATTTTATTGGAGTACGAAATTATTCTGGTATGTACAGTGAGTGAGGCAAGCAAGATTTGGCCAAGAGATTGTAAAAATCATGATAAAATGACATTAAGAATGTTGATTATTAAATAGTGCAGAAAATATCACAAGCTAATAATGCTAAGTGCCTGACTTAAAATGGGATTAAACATTAAGGGGTCTGTTGTTCTTTATGGGAACACGCTTGTGTGGGGCACAAGCTGAAGTATGGGGCAGTGCTGAGCCTCATCACTCCAGTGGGAGCTCTGAGAAGCATTGTACAAAGGCCCTGAGAACCCTCCAGTGTGGAAAAATAAATGACCACTGCTGTACAGCACTGTGTGGCATGCACTTCCTTCTAAGACTAACCAGCACTACTAAGTTATGTAGGAGGGGTCAATGGCATGTCCCCACTCCCCCCTTGCACCCACAGTGGATAATCTAGCCTTTAAAAGAAAAAAGTTGCATGAGAGGCACAAGACCAATATTGATCTTTTTTTAAAACATTTATTTTAATCTATGTAATTTAATGTCATACACGTCCTAACCTCTGATGCTTACTCCATACGTGCTTGTAGAAGTCCTAACCGCTTTATTGTTATCAGAGTGCCAATTCCCAAGATGGTTAAGGTGACGTGAACTTACTTAAATTTTCAAAAGCACATGGAATTCATAATAGGCAACTATATATTCTCTCTACAGCTGACAGCTACTTTGCGAAACTTGGTTGATTTACCTCTTTCAAGATGCCAGCTCCTGTGTAGTGGTGCAGTTTCAGCGCTCTGGGTGGTGCTGGAGCAGCGTATGAATGATAAGGATATATGTACCAATATTGTCAGGATATTCAGGTATGTATGCAACACTGTTTCGATCATCAAAACCCCCCAGTCTCTTGAGGTCTGATCCTGCGCCCATTGAAGTCAATAGTAGCTCCTTCATTGACTTTACAGGGGGCTGTGTTGAGCAGTTGAATTTGAAGACAGACATTCATTAAATTGCTTGTGAAAAGTCAAGGAAAATATTGTATTTTTATAACTTGTTCTATATTAATAGTCATAAAACTATTTATTGTGGCTAAGGCTAAGATTTTGTCATGGTTATTTTTAGTAAAAGTCATAAGCAATAAACAAAAATTCACAGAAGCTGTGACCTGTCTGTGACTTTTGCTGCTGTGGCTCCATGGTTTCCCCCACCACTGTAGTGGCTGGGAGCTGTGGGGTTTCCCCTCTGACCATGGAAGATGCAGGGCCCCCCCCCCCCCTCCACTCACGGCGGCTGGGAGCTGCAGAGTGACCATATTTCCCAAAGAGAAAACGGGGCATCCCCAGCCGCTCACCCAAGGGGTTCCTCTCCCCTTCTGCGAGGCTGTCGCCTGTTGCTGGAACCCTGAGAAGGGCCCCCTCAGGAGTCTGTCACCTGTCACTGGAACCTTGCAGGGGACACCCTGTCACTGTACCCCTGCCAGGGCCCCAATGGCTGCCAGCTCCAGAGTCCCGCATGTCACGGAGGTTTCTGGAAGTCCTGGATTCCATGACTTCCATGACATAAATGTAGCCTTAACCCATGGCCTTACAAACATGGATTTATTTTCCTTTTTACAAATGTTTAATCAAAAAATGTTTTGTAAATCTATGTGGGCCAAATTTAGATTTTATTGTTTAGGATGTAATTTCCTATCCTTTAAAAAGAAATAAACTGTTTTATTGTTTATAGTAATTTATTTTAATATTTGTTTTTAAAATGGACAAAAGTTATCTTCTGGTGTTTACAACTCAAACCTTACAGCAGGTATTAGATTTGCATATGCACAAAAATATGTGAGACGCAGGGACGTTATTACTTCAGCCATCACAGAGCACTCTAAGGGCAGGTCTTCACTACGGGGGGGGATCGATTTAAGATACGCAAATTCAGCTACGTATCGGAGCTGACTTACCCCGCTGTGAGGATGGCGGCAAAATCGACCTCCGCGGCTCCCCGTCGACGGCGCTTACTCCCACCTCCTCTGGTGGAGTAAGAGCGTCGATTCGGGGATCAATTGTCGCGTCCCGACGAGACGCGATAATTCGATCCCCGAGAGATCGATTTCTACCTGCCGATTCAGGTGGGTAGTGTAGACCTAGTCTAAGAGGTTAGGTGTGGGAGATGGGGCCCTCCTTGTGCAGATGAAGGACTTCTGGTTAGTTTCCCCAGAAGAATCTCGTTGTTGCCCAGTGAACTCATTGGCCATTCCCCAAGAAGATGTGGTGCTTACTAGGGAAATCCGTCAGAGTGGGTCACCTCTAGGGTATGTCTACACTTCAGAGTAAGTCCAAGGTTCAAACTCCGGTTCAAGCCTAACTCCCCTTCCATCTTCATACAAATCATGCTAACCCAAGACTTGGACACAGGGTCCCAGGACCCCATGGTGGTGAAGGGTCTGAATTTAAGTTAATCTGGGACCAGGGATTCAAGTCCTGTTGCTTTGCAATGTAGATGCAGCCCCACTGAACTTGTGTTCTGGGAGTCTGCCAAAAGCTTCCCACAGTCCCACTGCCAACTTTGTCCTCTGAACAGTCAAGTTTGTTGAACACAAGTTTTCCCACACTGCACTATGTGTGCAGTGAACAAAGGGCTAGAGCAGTCACATTTTGGGAGGGCACTAGAAAGTCTGGAATATGGGTCTTTGGAATTGGGCTCACATAATGCAGTGTAGATGCTGATGCCCAATTGGGACCCAGGGTTCAACAATTCCTAAGCTAGTGTTACAAATGAGTGTAGACACTCAAGCCGTAGGTCAGGGGTCGGCAACCTCTGGCACGCAGCTCGCCAGGATAAGCACCCCAGTGGGCCGGGCCAGTTTATCTGCCGCGTTGGCAGGTTCAGCCGATCGCGGCTCCCACTGGCTGCGGTTTGCTGTTCCAGGCCAGTGGGGACGGCAGGAAGCCGCGGCCAGCACATCCCTCGGCCCGCGCCACTTCCTGCAGCCCCCTGCCGTAGGTCAACCTCTGGCACCCTGGCGAGCTGCGTGCCAGAGGTTGCCGACCCCTGCTGTAGGTCAACGAACCAAGGGACTCCAAACTCAAGTTCCACTGGGCCTATGTTGCAGTGTAGATATATCCCTAGAAAGTATTTTGTAGTATGTATGAGTAGCCCTTGGGGCCTCATCTTCACTAGGAAATGAAGATGTGCTCTTAACTCAAGTTAGCTAACTCTTGGTAAAATCCTAGTGAAGACAGCATAGTTTGTATTTTTGACCCAAGTTAGCAGGTTGAGTGGCTTGTGTGAAAACTACAATCTGCCTTGTCTTTATTAGGATTTTACCTCAAATTGAGAACCCCTCAGTGAAGACAAGGCATTGAAGAGTTCCCCGTGTCCCAGCATAAATCTGGGCAGGGTTGATTGCAATATTGCAAATGCTGAATGGGGTAGTAATTTGAGAATTTTGCAGGAGCTGGATAATAGGGTGGTGAGGAATTTTCAGGGAGTGGAAAGGATGTAGGCACGAGTAATTCGGAGTTTAGTTTTGAATTTAAAGTTTGCCTTTGCCTCTGTGCTGCTGTGATAAGTTCCTCTTGCTGTTGGCTGCAAGATTTACTGAAAAGCATTGTTTCCATTGACTTAATTGCTCACTCCTATTCCCAACAACTGTCCAGCCCCTGCTTTCTACCTGGCAAAGGCACCAAGTTCTAAAGGGAGCATGCCACATAGAGCAACTGCTTCTCAGTTCTGCCCTGGTTTCCTCTCCAGCCTTTAAAACAGGCAGAGCGTGATTCTTTTATGGTTTGTGCAGGGTAGTTTCCATAGGCTTCCTGGGCAGGGAAAGCACAAAACACTTCTCAGTCCTAGTTCCGTATCAGTTTGCTCCTCTCTGTCTGTGTAATCTGGTCTCCAAAGATGAGTCAGTTCTGGGGTTTTGGTATGTTTTCTGTACATTTACTTCTTTCAGGGAGAGGTTGTTTTCTTTGTAGACTGGCAGGTTGCCAAGGCTGAGAAGACAGGAACATTTCCTAGATTACATCTGTGATTCAGTATAGATCAGGGGTGAGCAAACTTGTTGGCCCGAGGACCACATCTGAGTATAGAAATTGTATGGCAGGCCATGAATGCTTATGAAATTGGGGTTGGGGTGTGCGAGGGGGAGAGGGCTCTGGCTGGGGGTGCGGGCTCCAGGGTGGGGCCAGAAGTGAGTTCAGGGTGCGGGAGGGGGCTCTGGGCTGGGGCAGAGGGGGTGGAGTGTGTGTGTGTGTGTGTGTGTGTGGAGGGTGAGGGCTCCAGCTAGGGGTGCGGGCTCTGGGGTGGGGCTGGGGATGAGGAGTTTGGGGTGTAGGAGGGTACTTCAGGCTGGGACTGAGGGGTTCGGAGGGCAGGAAGGGGATCATGGCTGGGGCAGAGGGTTGGTGCATGGAGGTTGTGTGTGTTTGTTTGTGTGTGGGGGGGATCCGGCTCTGGGGTGGGGCTAGGGATGAGGAGTTTGGGGTGCAGGAAGGTGCTCTGGGCTGGGATTGAGGGGTTTGGAGGGTGAGAGATGGATCAGGACTGGGACAAGGGATTGGGGGGAAAGGAGGGTGGCTAAGGGGTGCAGCCTTCGGGTGGCGCTTACCTCAAGTGGCTCCTGGAAGCAGCGGCATGTCCCCCAGCCACAGGCGCTGCCCCGGCCTCAGGCGCTGCAGCTCCCATTGGCTGCAGTTCCCGGCCAATGGGAGCTGCAAGGGTGGCGCTTGGGGCGGGAGCAGAGTGCAGAGCAGAGCCCCTGGCTGCCCCTAAGCATAGGAGCTGGAGCGGGGACATGATGCTGCTTCCGGGAGCCATGCAGAGCAGCCCCGGACCTGAGCGCCGGAGCAGGGCAAGCCCCAGACCCCGCTCCCCAGTGTGAGCTTGAGGGCCGGAATCCGGCCCGCAGGCCATAGTTTGCCCATCCCTGGTATAGATGCAGAAATAGAGTTGTCTTGTATAGATTTTCTTAATTCTTCAGCTATTTTCTTTAAATTTGGTAATTACAGAACCTGATTCCTCTCCTATTACCTGGATGCTCTGGTGGTATGAAACAGCTATAAAACCAAATTAACCAGCTACCTGGAAATTGCATAAGTAGCATAGGACAAAGAACTAAATGCTGTTCTCTGTTTCCTCTAACATTATTATAGTCTTACCATTTATCTTTTCCCAGTGTGTAACATAAAATTTAGCTAGGTTCTTTGTACAGAATTCGTGGTTTTAAATCTGTTTTGATTATTCATTTGTCTGGGCCCATAAATCATAACTTCTTGTAATCCTACTTGATTCTGCAGACCTTTTCAGGTACAATATTAACTGGAAGTAAAGGCTTAGCCAGTTAACCATATAGCAGTGATAGCTGTAGGCCAAAGTGTGGCCTCGCTCCTCTTTGAACCATTAGGGTGATGGTACAGAGATATAGCAGCCTGAGGAGCTATAACATTGGGTCAGATGCAGGAAGAGAATGCCTTGAAGAGTATTGGGAGGAGTATTCCTCATCCCTGCTGGTTAAAGAATAGCACCGATGGAATTCTATTGGGCACTTGCGGGCATGCAGAAGAAATGAAGTCCTGTTCTTGACTTCACCTGGCATCCCATGCTGTCTTGAGACTAAAGGCTTCTGCTTAGTGCTTAAGGAATACTATTAGTGTTGGCATTCGTGCCTGGGCTAGGCACATGGGTTGAGGAAGGCTCCCCATGCCTTCTCCTGTCCCTCATTGTACTGGCATAGAAAAATCTAGAATTTTGTTCATTGTTTGTGTTACACATACACAATAGTTGTTACTATAAATTCATCAGAGTTCAGTGTCATTCTCTTATGTAACTGGCTGCCTGTATCTATAGTAGCATTTCTAGCATTTCATTCTGTATGTTGGAAAATGTTACTTTGACAGTAGAATAAAAATATTTTATTTTGCAGAAGAAATAAAATGCTGTCATTTATATATATTTTATTTTTGTATGTTTATAGCAAACTTTCTTCCTACAATGACTGCTGTGCAGCTCTGGCAGCCTGCTCCAGATGTTATGTCTTATTTTTAGCCCTTCTAAACAAACACCAAAAGAAGCAGGTCAGTATTTTCATCTCCTGCTTTTTATATTTTAATCCTCTGTGTCTCTGTTATTGTATGTGTGTAAGCCCATTTTCAGTGACCTACTTTCATGCACATTTACAAGGTAATAATTTAAAACAGTTGACAGCATTTCTATATTAAGGAAATGGAATCATTTAGATTAAGAGGGCAACACAGAGGACAGACAGTTGATTAACTTGTCTATCCTTAGCGCACACATAAGCTATCCTCTGAATACTTATATTTTTTCCAAGGTTTTAAGTAGTAGTAATGTTTTTTAAAAAGCAAGTGGTTTATCAAATAGCAAAAGTTTTTCTATATTTAAAATTGCTTAACTTTGGGAACCCTCACATTTCAATTGTGGAAAATGCTACAACTTCTTTTTATTAAATATCCAAACAAGCTATCTAAGGGTACATCTACGCTGCAATAAAAAACCCTGAGGCACTGAGTCTCAGGCTACATCTACACTACAGGGGGGGGTCGATTTAAGATACGCAAATTCAGCTACGCAAATAGCGTAGCTGAATTCGACGTATCGCAGCCGACTTACCCCGCTGTAGGGACGGCGGCAAAATCGACCTCTGCGGCTTCCCGTCGACGGCGCTTACTCCCACCTCCGCTGGTGGAGTAAGAGCGTCGATTCGGGGATCGATGTCGCGTCCCGATGGGACGGGATAAATCGATCCCCGAGAGGTCGATTTCTACCCGCCGATTCCGGCGGGTAGTGTAGACCCAGCCTCAGACCTTAGGCTCACATTGATTGGGCTGAGGGCTAAAAATTGCAGTATAAATATTTGGGCTTGGGATGGAGCCTGGGCTCTGGGACCCGAGACCCTCCTGCCTTGTGGGGTTTCAGAACCAAGGCCTCAGCCCAAACCTGAACATCTACACTGACATTTTTAGCACCACAGTCAGCCCCTCAAGCCTGAATCAACTGACCCGAGCCAGCCGCAGCCACACCATGGGTCTTGTATTACAATGTAAACATACCCCCAAGTATGGATTCTTATTATGCCTGAAAAATATACAGTGCCTTCTACCAAAGCAACCCAAAATTATTTGAAACATATAGCTAGAAATAAAAGTATTTGGGAATTTTCATATCTGAAAGATTGGCTAGAATTATGAGAGTATCCTGTTTATACGCTGTAATAAATAACTGGTTCATAATTAAGCACAAAATGTTTGTTGCCTGAGAACGCTGAGATTTTTAACCTGTCATATTTCTACTTTTAATAAATGGTTCTCATCCCATAGATTAGCTTTGTTTTTGCATGTTAAGCACCATCTCTTCTTTATCAAAATATCACTTAGTAAGCAAATTAAATGTTTATTAAAACAAGTTTATTACTGTGTTGTGATGATTTTGTGTATGTGTTCAGAGTAATTTTTCCTTACAATGATTCTTATACACAAACCCAGAGCTATTTGTACTAGTGTAGTGCTGACAGACCCCAGTCATTGGGATCGAACCTGGGGACTCTGGAGCTAAATGCATGATCATCTACTGCATGAGCTAAAAGCCACATGGCCCTTAGCTAAGGCTGTAGCAGACTCATTAATCTCTAAGTGGTCTCGGTGCCACTAGAGGGGATGGAGCACCACACCTAGGAGGTGTGTGGGTTACACTAAGTTACTGAAGGCCTGTGCTGGCAGATAGGGGGTCTGAATGATCTAACATCAATTTCCTCTCTAATATTTATAGTATTATAAACATTAGAGCTGTGAGGGTGCATGCAAGTTTATGAAGTGCAGGTGGCATCACTACAATGTATAATACTGAGAGTTAGTGGGTTTATATATCATCTTTTATCTGTTTAAAAGACAAACAATCTCACAATCTAGCAAAAACTGTCCGTGGGAGGACGAGCAATGAGAGTACCAATGGAGCATTCAAAATAATGAGGCAGGCTTCAAAAAAACCATAAGATTGTCTTAAACTTGTGAGATTTTTTTTTTTAAACATATTTTGTTTTTTGTCTCTTGGTTTCTGGGGCTCTGGCATATACCTGGGTTGGAGTATCTAGTTTTTCTCTGCAACCATAAGAGCTAGAAACTTACTTCCAAAAAAAAAAAAAAAAAAAAAAAAGGTGAGAGTCATTCTCAAACAAGTAATCAAATATTTTCAAGGAGCTGTGACTTTAAGAAAAACACTAAATGTCACGATGACTCGTGATTAAAAATGTCAGAGCTGGAAACACCGCAGTTATTGAGCCTGCTGAGCAGCTTCTCCTTATCACTTGACTGCTCTGAGAAGATAGGGAGGGTTTGTTAGGAGAGTTAAGTTGCCAAGATTCACATAACTACATGTGTTGTCATCTCACATAAGAAGGGAAATGTGTGAGTTGGCAAGATGGATCTTCAGGGGTGGGCAGGGGAGCTCAGCAGTCCCATTTTTAGATACATAACTGACCTGGCTCTCCTTGGTGCCTTCTCCACAGCTGTTTTTGGAGAGTGTTGGAGAGCCTTTGTTGGCTCTGTACCTCTCAAATGTCATGCACAAAGGGCTGCCATGGATGCTTATCTTGGGACCCACTATCCTGTATGTTGTGCCATGTGTACTTTTCCCCAAGCTCCCAGCTGTCATTAGTGTTCGAGGCTGTTTCTCACCTTTTCTTCAGAGCTATTTGGAAAGGCAGATGAGCACAGTTCCTACGCTCAAGCTCCCCTACCTTTCACATGTACTTCTTGAGCTGCAGCTATGTGAAGCATAGCTTTCTCCTCCTGCTGAGCTTGCTGATGATGGTGATGTCATTAGCCACAGGGAGGCCCTCTTTTAAAACAGGAAGAAAGCATATAAATGGGGTGATGATTTCCATACAATGACGTGTGTGAGTATATGTGTAAATATAATTAGAGACTAATTTTGATCTTACATATTTTCCCCCCTCCCCCTTCCAGTTGAAATTACTGGGTTGTCATTACGAATAGTTTCAGGTTGGCCAAAATGGCATTTGTTAGTAAACAAACTATACGTCCAAAAAAATTTGCCCAGGTCTAGTTTTAATATTCACTTTCTAGAGAGGCACTGTCACAGATACTCGACTATCTGTCCCTGGACTCCTGACTGCTCTCTCTGCATGCACCCCTCCAGATGACAGGGCTCCTCCTTTCACCTGTCTCAGAGTGGAATCTCACAATTCTCCCGCTCTTAGACCAGATCCCTGGGCTACAGTGTCCTGTGAGTACTTAGCAGGGCTGACTGTGATCAGACCCTGCAGGTCTCTCCTTTGGGGATGTGACCGGCGGTTAATGCACAGTGACCAGAGAGCCTTCTCCAAATCAAGGTGTTGCTTAATTTTAACAGTAGGAACACAGCTCCCTGTAACAGAGAGAGGGTTTGAACACTCAAAGCTGCTCATAGGCCTGTTTCACTTACTACCGCCTGAATGGTAACCAAGTAGTCCAACTTAGTCAGACCCTCTTGCAGGGTCTGTCTTGTTTCCCTCTGCTCTACTCTGCTTGAGCAACTCCTGACAACTACCCCATCCCGGATCTCTAGAATCACTTTTTAACTGTTTAGTGTCCTTTTGATTTTAGGTTCCAGCCTTGGTAGGACAACTGTGGAACTCTTAGCTGGAGCCTGTAAGTGGGATCTTTACAGTTAAATACTCTGTCATAGCATCAGAGTTTAAGGCCAGAAGGCACCACCAGATCATCTAGTCTGACCTCCTGGATATCACAGGCCACCAATATCACCCAGCACCCATACACTAAACCCAACAACCAAAATTAGACCAAAGTATGACAGTGCTCAGGAGACTAGATTATTATGTAGTATAGACAGAGAACAGGAGGGACTCAGGTGGACCTGTGCCCATGGCTCCACAATGGCAGGGAAATGATTAAGTCCTGCATCTTGACAGGGGGTTAGACTAGATGACCCTTGCGGTCCCTTCCAACACCATGATTCTAAGTAAGAGGTACTCAGATAATCCTGGCAAGTGACCCACACCCACACACTGCAGAGGAAGGTGAAACCCCCCCCAAGGTCACTGCCAATCTGACCTGGGGGGAAATTCCTTTCCATCCTTACACATGGTGATCTGTTAGATCCTGAGTATGTAAGCAAGAACCAGCAAGCCAAGCATCTGAGAGGAAGAGAATGCCACGTCAGAGCCCGAACTCTGGCCCTCCTTGTCCAATGTCCCTGTCCCTCCCTGTCTTGTCTCCTGATGTATTTGTCAGGAGCTTGCTTATCTGCACTCATTGTCTGGTCTTCCTGGCTGTTTTTCTAACCACCTGCTATTAAACTGAACTAAGCTATGCATTCAACTCCCATTATGGCTACCCAGTATCTATTCCTTACAACAGACAACCATATAAAATGTATAGTATTCCTAGATTAATACAAGCAGTCCCATGTTCTTCACAAGGGTTATTAATGCCACAACTGAATTTATAAAAGTGCGTATCCAATACCCTGAGACCATTATTGACATCTCCTCTGCTTTGAGACATCTCAATCTTACAAGATACTGACTTTTTTAATCTATTTCTGTTACTTTGTCTTCAGCTGTTGTTTTTTTTCACTGAGTTTCAATAGCTGTATATGGATTTTCTATTTTTAAAATTATTTTGGGTTAACGTAACTTTTTCTCCTTGAGCCATATGTTTTGTCATTTTAGGCTTTTTGTTTAAGCGCCCTTTTTTAATACAGTAGTGACAGAGATCCTTCAAAAACATAA
The DNA here is from genome assembly GCF_013100865.1 of Trachemys scripta elegans. NCBI lineage: Eukaryota > Metazoa > Chordata > Testudines > Emydidae > Trachemys > Trachemys scripta. The sequence goes on along the minus strand of NC_048300.1, from coordinate 122,915,975 downwards.
ATTTATGTTAACGCCCCACCACAGCACACCAGTTTAAAGAGTGATTATGGTGATTGGTCATTACAGAGCCAAGAACTCTTAATATTTTCTCCTGGGGTGTGTGTGGGTGTGTAAATATTATTCTAGAGATATAACAGATACAGTATGATAAATAACTCCTGTTTGATTCTCTTTTATTATTAACTTTTGCTTAGAGAAAAGATCTTTCTTGGACAAATGTTCTGAAAAATCCCAAGGGAATTTTCATGGTGATTTAATCTAAACAGCCACAGAGGGTCAGCCTTTCCCTACAGTATGATGGCTGATACTATGCCTGGCTAACAACATGCATAACTTCAAATATTTAAATTGTGATAGTTTGATTTTTCTCCAAAGAGATGTTGTAATAGAAAGATTCAAAACATATGCTTTAGACCAGGGATTCTCAATCTTTTTCTTTCGGACTGCCCCCTCCTCCTCCCCAACATGCTATAAAAACTCCATGGCCCACCTGTGCCACAACAACTGTTTTTCTGCATATAAAAGCCAGGGCCAGTGTTAAGGGGTAGCAATCAGGTCAGTTGCCTGGGGCTCATGCCACAGAGGGCCCTGCGAAGCTAAGTTGCTCAGGCTTCAGCCCTGGGTGACGTGGCTTGGAGCCCGGGTTTCAGCCCTAGGTGTTGGAGCTTCAGCTTTCTGCCCTGGGTCTCAGCAAATGTAATGCTGGCTCTGCTTGGCAGATCCCCTGAAGCCGCTTGTGCCCCCCTCCCCAGGGGCCCCTGGACTCTCCCTGTTTGAGAACTACTGCTTTAGGTACATGACTGGCTCAATATTCAATGAGAATATGTAGTGCTCAAAGATACGATCCAAACTGTCTCACCAGCTGGTGTCCCATACCTACGTGTAATTCAGGTACAATGGTTGGTAACTGCTTTAACTAAGAGGGCCATATTATCGTTAGTAACTGCTGTAGCTAAGAGGGTGAATGCAACTGTTGGAGTATTTGCATAAATATAAGGGAAGTGTATATGTACTCGTCTGTATATGGTATTGGCAAGACCATTACTGGAATACTGTGTCCATACTTCAATAAGTATGCTGAAAAATTGGAATGGGTTCAGAAAAGAACTACAAGAATGATTACAGATCTGGAAAACATGTCATAATGAGAAGCTCAAGCTATTTAGTTCATTGAAGAGAAAGTTCAGAGATGACTTTTCTGATAGTAGGCAACTCTTTAATCTAGCCGAAAAGGCATAATGAGAGCCAGTGATCGGAAATGGAAGTTAGACAAGTTCAGGCTAGAAATAAGGTGTTCATTTTTAAGTGCAACAATAATGTTCATTTTGGGTCACTGATTATTTCTGGTTTTGTCCTTGAATTTTCATTTCTGGTATGTCACTTCAAGATGTGTCCTGAATGTGTTGGGAAAAGTTCCCTCACAGCCTGACATGACTGCTGTTTGTTTGCCTCTGGGCAGACTGTCAGGTCCACACTCGTATCTTCTTTCAGAGAATACTTTGCAAAGCAGAAGGTCAGATTTATTCGTGCTGGCAAAGTGAAGAGTAAGTTTACCCCACTTTTTATCTTTTAATGGTCAAAAGGGGTCATATACCCAGCAAATAAAATTTCAACAACTTGAACTGTGTTGTTGGAGGGGGGAACCCCTTGTGATTGGCTGCTTCCCCACTTTCTGCCTTCTGGGGTGTAAGTAGTCAGTCAGGGCTTCTGCAAGAATCAGCAAAGCTCTTCCCCCCTCCTCCCCAAGAGCCAAAACCCTTCCCACAGGAGGGGATGGGGGAGAAGAAAAATCCTATCATCTATCTATAGGTAGCTCCATTCCTATTCGCCCATCTCCTCTGAGCAATGGGACGGTTCCTCTGCCTCTCTTTCCTCCCCTGTCTGTGTGTGTGTGTGTGTCTCTCTCTCTCTCTCTCTCTTACTTACTGAAACACCGTGCCTGAGAAGGGGGAGCGAGGACCCTGCTGCAGCCTCCACACCAGCCCTGGGAGAGATGGGGCGTGAAAGAGCTGCAGAGGTGTGGCAGAACTGATGTGGAGACTGGAGGGGGTGCAATTGATGGGCAACAGGCAGATATTATGTTGCTTTCATTTTTGTAGAATATTATAGACTGTCCACTTTTTTCAGAACCACTTTGAGTTATTACTTGTATTGCAGGAGGGATTCACCCCTGTGGAGGACTGGCAGAATTACCACCACCCTCCATCAGGATTTGTACTAGAAGAGGAAGAGCAAACTTAGTTTAAAGCCAGGAACACAATAGAGCCCTGTGGTGGAATCTGCATTATTGGCTTGATACATTTTTCCCCTCAGAGCCTGATACAGATGTCCAACAAACCAAAAACTGGGCTTAGTCTCATGTCTGGTGATAGCACATCACATACTCCAGACAGAAAAAAAGTATTGGGTCACTTGATAAAACATATTTAGGTCAAGGTTATTTAGCCACTTTGCTTTCCCCTTTCTGCTTAATAAATCTGAACTTTTGAGGATTTTTCATCATGAATTTCAGAAAAATGGCTTATGAAGTTTAGCATTACCAGTCATCTTTAACCACCAAAATCTAATATAGCTATTCTTTTTAGTTTCTAATGTAAATCTCTCTAAAATTCTGGGGGTCAGCAAATACAAATACTAACCTTTGTTGTAAGTACAATGTAAGGGATAGACTTTTAGACTTAACTGGACAAAAATATTTGTCCATCTAAATGGACAAATGTGCATTATTGTTATTGTCAGCAATTTCAAAATTAAGAGTTAATGAGTATATGCACACTGTGCTTTTGCTCTTCCAACTGCATGTTCATATTTGGTGCTAGTACACAATTACATATGTGATTGTCTGTCTATTAAATTGAACAAGAAAGAACTCATGGTATTCAGTCATCCCTTCCTGGAACTTAGAGAAAAGGAACATAGTTTAAGAACATAAGAATGGCCATACTGAGTCTGACCAATGGTCCATCTAGCCCAGTATCCTGTCTTCCAACAGTGGCCCGTGCTAAGTGCTTCAGAGGAATGAACAGAACAGGCAATCATCAAGTGATCCATCCCCTGTTGTCCACTCCCAGCTTCTGGCAAACAGAGGCTAGGGACACTCAGAGTATGGGGTTGCATCCCTGTCCATCTTGGCTTATAGCCATTGATGGACCTATCCTTCAGGAACTTATCTAGTTCTTTTTTGAACCCTGTTATAGTTTTGGCCTTCACAACATGCCCTGGCAATGAGTTCCACAGGTTGACTGTGCGTTATGTGAAGAAGTACTTCAAAGTACCTTTTGTTTGTTTTAAACCTGCTTATCAATTTCATTGGGTGACCCCTAGTTTTGTGCGATTTGAAGGAGTAAATAACATTTACTTATTAACTTTCTCCAGACCATTCATGATTTTATAGACTTCTCTCATATCCCCCCTTAGGTCCCACTCTTCTGGAATTTTTGGAATTCATTTATACAAATTATTTTATTTGGTATCAAATATAGACTGCAAATCAGATTTGGGTTCATTTTAGGGACAGGATCCAAATTCTTAAGAAATAGGTCACCCATCCTTAGTCTAGCTCCTAACAGAGATCAAATAAAGTTTGTCAAATCAATAGCTTTGAAAAACCTGCTCAATTTAAAAAGAGTGCTTCAATACAAACAAATTATAGTGTTCCTCTGTCTTCAGTACTAAATCTGTGTGTGCTAGTTTCAAAAGGTATGTCTTACCTGTTGAAACCTATGTTTAGAGCCCTGCAAATCCACAGATGTCTGCTTTATATCTGCAGGGATCTGCATCCGTGGATGTGGTTGTATTGTTCACCATCCTTGCAGATCACAGATTAGATGTGGATCCAGATTTTTGTATCCATGTAGGGTTCTACCTGTGTTGTACAAATCAACCTGATAAATACTTATGTATTTAGTTTATTTGCAAATATGCCTGAAATGCCTGCATGCTTTCTCAGTAAATATTCCAAATGTTTGGCTCTGTGCTAGCCCCACCTACTGATGATTTTTTTCAGATGTGCAAATATCCCATGTGTCTATGTAAATTTATTCTTGTAACTGCTTTCAATGTGGCATTCATCTCTAACTCCATTTATGGCTGTCTGAACAGTGGTTTTTGGTTTCACATTACTCAGCTTAGTTGTGCATATGGCATGCACATTTTTGAAAATTTAGCCAAAAATATGTAAAAATATAGCCTATAATTTCTGCAATATAAAGTCACATCTGCATTTCTTGTATTTGACTGTTGTTTAAACTCTGTCAGTGGATGATAATGAAACTTCTGTAATACTATTTAAAACAGGATGTACTATGCTTAAAAAGAAATAATATCTTGTAGGCTTGTTTCATAGTCTGTAGGTGGAAAACATAGCTGAGATCACACGTCTCAAAATATCAGTTAAATTGATTGCTTTACAGTACCTGTCTGTCTATTCCCTGATTGGCTAGGGCTGTTGCTAAGCCGGTACTATTTTAACCAAAATTAGAAAGTCAATATAAAGTAAGTTAAACTAGACTGCCTTCTTTTTTCACTTCTCTCTTCTGATTCATCAACTGTTTGTTGTTTCAAATTCCTTGTAGCCTTTGTGAGAAGGCTTCCATTGGGGATTGTGATGGCTTAGGTAAAAAGCTTGTAGATGGTTACTTATAAAATAAAAAAGTTTATACATATCTTGTGTTGGTGACATTCAGATGTTTGCAAAATAATAATAGTGGGAGCAATGCATAGAGAGTCGCATAGTGTCTAGCCCAAAGTGGGGGAGAGAGACTAGAGGTCACTCAATGATGACCCCCTGCCTGGCAAGTTCATTAGTAGTTGTGATGAACTCTGAAGCTTATCTTCTTGTCTTTGGACATAGGTGTATCTCTGTGATGCAAGGCCTTGTGGGAGTGGCTCAAAAGAGGAGAAATTATTAGTGGAGGAATATATGATCCATAGAGAAATTTTTGCAATTTAATCAATCAAATTTTAATATGTGTACAGTAACAAGTTGCTATTCTTTGAATGTCTCTTGATAAAGTATGGGATTTATTCCTTGGGGGATTACAGTGTCTGAATGGAACTCCTGTATTTCAAGAAAAACGACATGTAGGGTGTTTGCCAAAGCAGTGGTTTAGTGCAAGTACAGTCATTTAGCAGTTAGGGGTAGACAAACTATGCTGCCCTCAGGGGATTGCCGCTTCTTTCCCTGTACTGTTGAAACAGAGCCAGTACTTAGACTTTCTGTTTTGGAAACTAGCCAGGTTTTGATAGGGGTGGAGACAGTTTTTTGAGTAATTTCATTTTTGGAAGAGAAAACCAGGAGAATTCTGAAAGCTAAACTAGCCCATATTGTTGAATTAAAAGCCATTGGGAGTCGAGGGTATTGTTTTGGGATGACAGTTGAGTCAGTCAGCTCCAGCATCACACAAATTGCTGTATCCCCATGGTGGTCAAAATGAAGGCAACAAGAGAGATGTAATATTAGGATTGGGAGGTCGATGACATAGCAGACTAGACGTCTTTCATTGGGCTCTTGATTCCCCCTCCCCCCACAACCCACTTTATTTAAAAGAGTAATGCCAGGAAGAAATAAACCTTTATAGACACCATCTGAACAGAATTCTCATTGTTGGGTTTGTGCATCCTAGTGGAAATCTGGTGACACTTCCATTGCTTTAAAATCTTTGGCTTTCTAGGGCAGCAATAGCAGGGTAGAATGCTTATGAGGCTCTATTGGCCATCAGAGCAACCCTGTGCTTATTTGGGAGACGGATTAAACTCCAGTTACATAACAAGAATATCCATCTGAAATGTTCTCCTATTATCCTGTTGGGTTGTTGGTCATTTGATAGAAATAGACTACTTCTATTTAGGTGACCCCCACGATTAATAACCTCTATGGTACTAGAACTCTGTGCCTTTGTTAGATTTTCTTTTTAAATCTCCTCCCTAAACTGGATAATCAAATACAGCATCAAAGATTATTTCCTTTTTTGCTGTATTTAGTGTTCCTCCATTTGCAGTGGAACTGCTTTTAATTGAATTGTGAAATACATGAAATATTGATGTTTTTCAAACCACTGGCAACTTCAACTTTTCTCTCGGTGTAACAGTGTTTGTTTGTTTATTTTATTGCAGGATTTAGTTGTCCGTGTTGTTTTCATTCTTGGCAATTTAACAGCGAAGAACAATCAGGCCCGTGAACAATTTTTTAAAGAGAAAGGAAGTGCTGACACCCTGATATCATTATTCCAAACCTACAATGAATTTGATTTGAATACAAAAAGAGAGAAACATGAAGGAGAAGAAAATAAATCAAAACAAAAGCATCCTTCAGAAGCAGAAGATGTCCTTATAAAACTGATAAGAGTGCTCGCCAATCTCTCCATTCATCCTAGTGTAGGTGCTGTTCTGGCAGCTAATCATCACATTGTGGCATTGCTTGTTACGGTGCTAGGTAAGGTTTGTATATTATGTTTGTTTTTTCATGTATTATTTTCATTCAATCTGTCAGGCAGGCACAGTATTTCATTACTTCAGCTTTTGTTATTGGGAGAGCCTTAATTAAATCTGCCATGTTGTTAAAATATGAAAATCAATCTGCTAATGTTAATAATTACAGGGTGTATAGACTAACTTACTTTAAACAGTAGCAGAATTATCACCTTCATACTAAACTTTACAGCATCTTTCCTGCAAAACATTCAGAGGAGCCTCATGCATTGATAGGATTTATAGATCAGATTATTAAGAATAAACCAGACTACACAAAAAGATTGGTAAATTGGGGGAATTTTCTTTTGAACATCTCAGACTGAAAACTTGTATAGTGAGATGGTCTTCTTGCCTCCTCCCTAAATAAGAAGAGGATTTTTTAAACAAAAAGTTTGTAATTAAGGACCTGTTTCTGCAAGCACATTCTGCTTGGTTCTGCCTTGGTGAAGCAGACATGATCTGCAAAACTTACATGCAGTATATTTTAAACACTATTATCCAAATCAAGGGAAGCTCTGTATAAGAAGAGCTTGGAGGATGGAGCTTTTTTTGGTATTTCTGAGCTACTTGCTGCTGCTAGCAGCTATAACTCAACTCGCTGAAAAATGGAATAATTTGGCATACTAGCAGCATGATGGCTAGAACTATAAATTGTTTCCATCCTGCTTTTATATAGGTTTAAGAGCAAGAACAATTTCAACAGTGCCAGCATTCACGAAGTCTTTGCTACAAGTTTTTGTTTGTAATAGTATTGGGGTGCGGTGTAGCTGCAGTACAGATAGACTTAGAATGGAGACAGCTACCAGATAGCCTTCAAACTAAATGCAATCCTGCTATGCCACTCACTATTACAATAGTACCTCAGAGTTATGAACATCAGAGTTACAAACTGACTGGTCAAACACACACCTCATTTGGAACTGGAAGTACGCAATCACACAGCAGCTGAGACAGAAGGGGAAAAAAAGAAATACAGTACAGTACTGTGTGAAACCTAAACTACTAAAAAAATGAAGGGAAAGTTTAGAGGGGAAAAAAAGATTTGACAAAGTAAGGAAACCATTTCACTGATTGTTTCATTTAAATTAAGATGATTAAAAGCAGCATTTTTCTTCTGCATTCTAAAGTTTCAAAGCTGTATTAAATCAATGCTTGTAAACTTTTTGAAAGAACAACCCTAACATTTTGTTCAGAGTTACAAACATTTCAGAGTTATGAACAACCTCTGTTCCCGAGGTGTTCGTAACTCTGAAGTTCTACTGTACTACAGAAGTGCAGGCATCAGAGTCCACAGCCCCTAATATTGGAGCTGGTTGAAAATCAGGACATATTTTTCATTAATCCTTTTTTCCAGCTCTATCCAGCAGACAGTGGTTTATCTTGGGCAGAGCAATCTGCTTCACTTCCTGCAAATAAAATGTAAATCCCCATAGTCCAGGCAGATTACCAATATAATCCTTGTTTGCGCAGAGTTTGGGTGACACAACAATACAGGCTGTGAATTTAATTTTGTTGAGCTGTAATCAATGTTCTAAGCTAAGACTGATGTATATATTTTTTTTAAATATCAGAATACAAGTCAATTGATGACTGTGAGGAGCTGGTGATCAACGCTGCCGCAACAATCAACAATTTATCCTACTACAAAGTGAGGAATTCTGTAATTGAAGACCAGAAGCTACGCATTGCAGAGTGTAAGGTTTTTAAAAATCAATTCCTTCTGTATGTCTTTTAGAATATCTGGGTAAGAGGTGTATTTTGATTATGTTAGGGCAATGTGGAAAAGAGTCATTAAAAATATTCTCTGGTATACTGTAGGAATTGCTTAGAGCCAATTGTTTCCCATAACCGAAGAGAATCCCTGCATGCATCCAGTGCCAGACCCTCATCTTTAGAACTCTGTGAAATATTAGGCTGGTTTTGCCAACAATGTTTCTCCCCAAAACATTCACTTACTCACTAGATTGTTTTCTGTTCTGCAATTTTCGGTAGAGCTGTTCAAAACTTCAATATCTAAAATGTAAAAATAGTATTATGGGGTTGTTGCATGTTTTTTTGACTCCAGTTCAGATTTGCTCAATTTGCAAGTAAAAAGTTTTAAAAGATCAAACCATCAGCCCTGGAAATTTGATGATGGTGATGATAATGAAGTAGTTGTGGTGCCTGGGTGCTGCATCTGGGTTTGGGGCCTCACTATGCTAGATACTGCACATACAGTAAGAGTCCCTGAAGAGGATACAGTTGAAACAAACAAAGGGTAAAAGGAGGGGCACAGAAATTGGGAGTGGCTTGCCCAAGGCTACACAGCAGATCGATGGCAGAACCAGGAACTGGAACCCATGTCTCCTGACTTTCAGCCCAGTGCCCTCTCTGCTAGCCCATGTTTCCTCTCTAAGTAGCAATGGTGTGGCTGTCTTATGAGCCAGAATGGAATCCATCTCTTTCCCCCAGAGCTGGAATGGTGCTCAGTGCTAACAGGAGAAAAAAATTAATACATTTGTAACGAACATAAGCAGACATGACTGACTGTATATAGGGAGCAGATCTGGAAAGTAAGATGCCATTTTTACCATGGCTGCACTAGGCAATGCTTCCTTGTGTTTTTTGTTATAGTGGATGAGGCTTTAAGACCTTTCTCTCATCTTTTTAACAGTATTTTGCATTTCAGTATGAAATGCAGTTCTACAAGTTTGCTGATCAAATGGATTTGCAGAAGTGTAGAAAACTGTTCAGTGGTGAAAATCCAAGTTTAGAAATAGCCTAGAGCCAATGCCACCTAATAACTATTGGCCAGGAGCCAAATTCCAGCTCAGAGACCATACCACAGGCTGTATCAGTTATTGTCAGCCTGTGTTGTCAATCTCATCACCATCTCTGCCACCACCCACATTCCTCTCTTCCCTTCATTTCACTGTTTGAACTAAGTAATTTGTAGGAGAAGTGCAGCCCTTGTAGCAGGAGGGCCTGACACTTGCTTACCCCAGGAAACATGTTGAGAAATACCTGCTGTGTGACACAGTCAGGTGCGTTCCAAAAACAAAAAATGTATCACTTAAGAAGGCTGAGCCACAGTTAAGTAATCTCTGGTATAACAACATCCAAAGGAAGGATGTAAATGAGACCAAACTGTTCTCTCTCTCCTCTATGGGGAAAGAAAGGAAGAGTGGAAGGTTCTCATTGGCGTACCCCCTTACATGAAGAGGGGTGGGTTTCAGTGGTTCCCTCTTTCACTGCAGAAGATTCCTGTGAAGGCTGATGAATGGTGGCTCCTGCAGCTGTCTTGACTGTGCACTGAAAACTAAAAGGGCAATTCATGACTCCTAGGCAATGCTGGAGACCAGTTTGTTTCTGCTGGAAACTACAGTTGTGTCATGTGAGCTACTCATGTAAAACTGCTGAACAGGAAGAAGCCAGCAGAAAAAGCTTTCAGACTAGCTGCAGTGTTCATCATTGCCAGTTAGGACAAATCTGCTTGTTATTTCACTGGCAGTAATGGGCACAAGAAAGAGGATTGTGGACCTCAAGTGGTTTGTGAGCTACATGAGTTTCCAAGTGCTTGGCCTTTAGGGGGAACTTAAAAGAACTTTCTGAATATTTATTTTAATAAACTCATGATGTATATACTTAAAAAACATGGACAAGTTGCTAGAGGAGATGGGACAAGAGTTTCTTGCTATGGTGGTTGAGGGAAAGATGGTGTCCAGGATCTTGTTTCAGGCTGCACTAGATGCTGTGGATTCTGCAACTAGAGCCGTGGTGTTGGCCATCACAGTGCACAGATGTTCATGACTCCAATCATCAGATTTTCCTCCAGAGGTCCAACAAGCCATCCAGGACCTGGCTTTTGAGGGACTGATGCTTGTTTCGCAGCAGACAAACTACAAGCTGCATATCCTCAAAGACTCTAGCAGTTCACTTAAGTCTATGGAAACCTTCTACTGGGTATATTTGCCTGTCTAAATGGAACAGATTCTCTGTCTGGTTCCAGCAAAAAGGGATTTCCCCAATCTTGGCTCCGAGTCAGCATGTGCTGGACTATTTGTTATACTCGAAACAGCAAGGCCTTGCCATTAGTTCCAGCAGGGTCCATCTATCTCTGCTTTCCACCCTTCAATTGATAATCATTCACTTTTCTCCAGTCATATGTCACTCAGGTTTTTGAAGGTTTTGGAGCATTTATATCCACAAATAGAAGATCCTATTCCCTTTTGGGACTTGAATCTGGTGGTAAAGCTCATGGGTCCTCTCTTTGAACTGCTGACTACTTGTACATTGCTCCATCTCTGAATGAAAGTAGCCTTCTTGATGGCAATCACATTCATCAGGAGAATGGGTGAATTATGAGCTTTGGTGCTTGACCCTCTGAATAGTCTTCTACAGGGACAGTGTATACCTATGTCCTCATCTAAAATTTCTGACCAAACTGTTTTCTCACTTCCACATCAATCAGACAATTTATTTAGCAAATTTCTTCCCTAAGCCTCATGCTAATAAGGATGATAAGACTGCATATCAGATGTTAGGGGAGCATTAGCATTTTACTTGGACAGGACTAAACCCTTTAAATCGTCTTCACAATTGTTTGTGGCAATTGCAGAAAAGAATGAAAGGCCTTCCAGACTCATCTCAAAGAACCTTGTTGTGGATCTCTTCTTGTATATGTTAGTGCTATGACATGACCAATGTGACTCCATCAAATAGGGTGCTAGCTCATTCAACCAATCTCACATGCCTCTGCAGCCTTTCTAGCCCATGTGCCTATTTTATACATTTGTAGAGCGGTACCTTGGTCTTCAGTGCAAACTTTTGCTTCTCATTAGCAGTGTTTCCTAAACTTGGGAAGCCGATTTGTGTAGGGAAAGCCCCTGGCGGGCCGGGCCGGTTTGTTTATCTGCCCCATCCATAGGTTCAGCCGATCGCGGCTCCCACTGGCCGCAGTTTGCTGCTGCAGGCCAATGGGAGCTGCTGGAAGTGGTGTGGATCGAGGGACGTCCTGGTCGCCGCTCCCATTGACCTGGAGCGGTGAACCGCAGCCACTGGGAGCTGCGATCAGCCGAACCTGTGGATGAGGCAGGTAAACAAACCGGCCAGCCCACCAGGGGCTTTCCCTACACAAGCGGCGTCCCAAGTTTGGGAAACTCTGGTCTAGAGATGACACCAGATTTAGATGTGTAGTCTTTCAATTGTTGTTCATGTAGATGCCAATCCTGCCTCCAGATTGAAGTGATTGTACGTCACCTGAAGTGGAAGGGGACATGGGCAATCACTTGAAGAAAAAAAAAATTACAAACCTGGTCTGTTTCCGTTGTTCTCTGATATGTATTGAACATATCCATTCCACGTCAGGAGTGCGCACACTCATGTACTGTTGTCAGGACGGTGCATGTGCCCTCTGCTGCCTTGTGCTGCTGTATGATGGTATAAATGGCAGAGCTGCCCCCAACCCTTCTCATTTCCTTCATACTGGAGAGACTCTGATATAGAGGGGAAGGAGAATGGGTCGTGGAATGGACATGTGCAGCACATATCAGAGAACAACAGTTAGAACAGGTTAGTAACCATTTTTTGCCTACAGGGAGCAGATACTATATGAACTGTCATATGCTATGTAGAGCTTACTGTTTCTATTTCTGTAATCAGAATCACTTTATTGACAATCTGTTGTACTTAGGAAAAGCATTATTCATTCATGGAACTGTAGTGTACATTTAAGTTCACTTTTTTTCAAAATGAGAGTAAAAAAATGGTTGGACATTTAATGCTGTTAACACCATTAGAATGTATCCGGTTTTACAGGAGAGTTGATGGGGAAGCAAGATTTGTAGTTGAATGATTATTGCTAAACAGTACCACCTCTCTAAATGTAGATATTTTGATGGCACAAACTAGTTACTAAGAAAAGATTTGTATTTTTAATATAAATATTGTATTTATATAAAGATGTAACATCCCTGATAGATCTTGGGTGATTAAGGATCCAGTCCTGCAGTCCTTAACAAAGACAAAACTTCCATTGCCATCAGTGGGAATATTAGCTGAATAAGGGATGCATTTATCATCATCTATCCCTCCCTTCTCTATAACTGTCAGCAATTTTACCATCCTTCCGGTGAGACTGACTTGCAATCTTGATATTCCCTGTGATTTCCTTGTCTTCTCTCCCACAAACAGTCCCTAAATCCTGCAGTTTTCCCACTAGAATGTCTGAGAATCCTTCATTTCTCTCTGTTACCACTGCAAAATCCCCCTTTCCAGGCCCTGATAATTTCTCTCCTACACTATGGAAGTTGCCTCCTCTTTGGCCTTCTGAATTCTCACCTCAGTCCATTCAAAACATCACAGCAAAAACAGAGCAAAATAATCTACCTTGCCCATCACTCCAACCATGCATAGCACTTTTTCAGTTCTCTTCACCAGCTTTTCTCCCCATGACAAGTCTCAAAGGCCCTCAAAGGATCCTGCCAGATCCGTATGCTTTAGTCTCATTTCACTCCTCCGCTTACCCCCTTCACTGCACCCCCATTGTCAAATTAACTGTTGTGTGTATAGTCTTATACCATTCTGATCCAATCCACCTTCTGTGTCTGGAAATTCTTCTCTGAGCCAGTTCAGGGTGTGTCTTCCCATTGTCCCCTTCACATCCCTCCTTAAAACACAAACCCTACTCCTCCTTTCAAGGAAGTATTGACTAAACAGATGATTAAAAATGGAACCAACAATATATGTTCTCTAAGCATCACCTTTCTGTCTGTCTGTCCTGTCTTTTCATCCAGCCCCCCCCCCCCATGTTTACTTTGTCCATTTAGTTTGAGAATCCTGCCTTGAAGGGTTCTCCGTGTATCTGTAAAGACCCTAGTGGCACATTTGGTGCTATATACATTATAAGTAATGATAACTCTACCTTTTTTTTTCTCTGCAAACAAATAGTACTTCTAAAGCTGCTAATGAGCAGCAATATGGATGGAATTCTGGAGGCTGTTAGAGTCTTTGGCAATCTTTCCCAATACCTTGAAATCTGTGACTTCATCATACAAAGGAAGGGTAAGTTACTTTTGCATTAGTAGTGATTCTGTGTAAGCTCTTTAGATAGGCATCTGTGCCACTCAGCATCTATAACTCGAAACATACAAGCATATAATATGGCACTGAAAATCCTATAGCTACAGCATAAACAGCATTTATTGGTTTAATTTAGATTAATGTTATTAAAACTTAGATAATGAGTGTGGGAATACATTTTTCTTCACCCAAGGAAAAAAATCTACACCTGCAGAAATTGTTTGTTCTTTAAAATAATAATAAATAGTCTTGAAATTTTCCCCTGGCTCCCCCGATTCCTAAAGTTCACTTTGACTAGATGTCCTCAATAGTTCTGTGTAAAATGAAACTCCAGCTTAAATATTCATAAGGGTTCATATTTGTGGGTCTCTGGTTCCCACATGTGACAGTGTGCACAGCATTCTGTGGCATGCATCTTAAAACATTTGTCACCCTCACCAAGAGAGAGCTCCCTTTTGCCTCTGGGTGAGGTGTAAGATGCCAGCATTCTCATCACTTTTTTTCCTCTTCATGGCAGAGGAGCTTTAGGGCAAATGCCAGATCTTTGCAATCTGGAGAAAGTATCTTGTAAAAGTTTAACTAAACACCGCCTCTCTCTAAATTTCTTGGCCTGTAATGGCATTTCTCTCTTATCTGGAGCTCTGCCCCAGGCTAGGAGCATGTTCAGATGTAACTCTTGCTAGGCCCAACAGACAAAATGTTCAAACTTCGGTGCCTGACAGTAAGTACCTAAACCCCCTTTTAGGCATCCAGATATAAGTGGCTTGATTTTTTTCAGAGGTGACAAGTAAGGTTACGATTTAGTCATGTTATTTTTAATAAGTCAGGGACAGGTCAGGGGCAATAAACAAAAATTCATGGCCCTTGACCTGTCCATGACTTACACTAAAAATATCTGTGATTAAATATGGGGGGGAGGTGCGCCCAGGGCCAGTGGCACCAGCTGCCAGGGGCCACGGACCACGGGAGCAGCCATGGAGCCAGCAGCGGTCCCTGGGCTTCCAGCTGGAGCAGCTGCAGCTGGTGTGGCTGTCACTTGGGCCACTCCAGCAGCTGGCCTGAGCCAACTGCTTGGGCAGCCCTGGTCAGCCCCACTGGCCCCTGCAGAAGTCACGGAGGTTCGTGACCGCCACGACCTCCGTGACAGACACGGAGCCCTAGTGATAAGCACCTGCAGCTCCTACTGAAGTAAATGGGAGTTCAACACCTCTGGTGCCCAAAAGATGGATTTATGTGCCTAATTTTTAGGTATCACAGTTTGAAAATTTTGCCCCTACGATTCATTCCAATATCAGGATGTAGTACTGCTAACTGAAAACACAAATATAAAAGGCAACCAGAATTCCTTTTGCGGGATTAGGGGAATCCTCCATACTCAAACTTCATGGGGTTATGGCTGATATCCAATCTCAGACTACTTCAGCAACATTACAAACAATATGTCATCAGGTAACATTTTCAGGTAGTTCTGTGTGCTTCAGTTAAATGCTTCTTACTGTCCTCTAAGCATACAAATGTAATAAGTACAGTGCAAGTCCATGTTTCTTGAAGATGATTTTGTTTCCTGCTGTACAATCCAGTATACAAGTTCATGATTGCTTTGCTCGATGCCAAACATCAAGATGTCTGCTTTTCTGCCTGTGGAGTTCTGCTAAACCTTACTGTGGATAAGAACAAACGGGCTATACTAAAGGAAGAAGGAGGAATTAAGAAGTAAGTTCGGGTGAAAAAATCCTGATCAGGGATATCACGTGTCTTGATCACAATGAAGTGGCTTTAGATGATGATTCTATGTTATAAGCAGTTGTTCCCTGTCTGGATTTCTGCTATATTTTCCCCATTCTTTGGAGTTATGCAAGTGCTTCACCAAGTCTGAGTATGGAACTGTGCAGATGATTTGATAAGAACATTCCAGTTATTGGCAAATAATCTAATTTTATTGTTTAACTTTCAAATGGAGGAAATAAGAAAGCATAATGTATTTTGTGTACTGTTTTTTGGCATTGAGATACCATTCAGGGTTGACTCCGTGTTGCCACACAATAGATTAGAGTTTGATTCTCCAATTTCAATGTCTTGCTCCTTGGCTTGCTGAAGGTTCAAAATTCATTAGATATAGTACACTCCTCCCATAGGAGGAGTACCATGTATCACCGTACACCATCTCCTTTAGCAGAGTAAGGAGCAGCTTTGATGTAATCCCAAAAGAGCCTGTAGTAGCATACTTTTGTGGGCACCCCCTCTTCTCTGGTCGCAGTATTGCATGGGGTCATCATCTGGCACCTACTAGGCTCCCTGGAACCTGCAATATTCTCTGTCAGCCTGCATCTTCTCCTTCTGCATGTTCTGTGGTTTCGCCCTCCAGCCAAGTCACATGAAAATCTAAAACTCTTCCAGGGCAGCACAAACAAGCCCAAATGAAAGTTCAAACAAATTTTCAAATGTATAATCCTTCAGCCCCTCTCAGGCTTCACTGTAATTCTCTTGTTGGCTCTACCTCAGGGTTTGCCCAGTTGGAGCCTAATGTGGTCCTGTAGTGTTCTTCCTCTGTTGTTTCCTGACTGTTAAACCCTGTCCCAGGGCTTCTCTCCACCAGAGACACCTATCTCCTTGGCAATCTTTCTGCACAGCTGAGCCCCCTTGGTCTACTTATAAGGCATAACTCCACTTCCTCTAGCCAGGAGGCACTTAATTAATCACACATCCACCCAGGTGTGGCACATGACTAAGTGGGGTTCTCTCCCTTACCTTCCAGGTGATAGGGTTAAGTCCATCACATAGTCCCATTTAGCTCAGTTTGTGGAGAGGTTATTGCAGGGTTGATCTATGGAAGGAAGGTTGCTGATGAGAGAAGGGAGTGCACATTTAAGTGACGGGAACAACAACAATTCATGAACAAAACCTATTTAGTTGTCAACTTCTGTTTTCTCCCAGAACCGCATTTCCAGTTGAAAACTGACATTCTAGAAAAAATTGCTTACATGAAAAGAATTGCAAGAGATTAAAAAATAAATATATCTTTAGGGTTCAGTAATGTTTTGCAGAACAAGGTAGTAAAAGCTTAATCAAAACCCTCCTTAAGGTGGACTCCAAACTTCTTGCAGCTAGTTAGCCCAGCCCTAGATTCATCCAGCCAGACCTCTTGTTAAAGCAAGAACTGTCTTGCTTGTATAAACTCTTACAGTCCAGACTATTTTATTGAAGAGCACTGCTTTGGTGGTAATGCTGGCAGCTGCATCCTTCTCTTAGGGTGTGACTTCACTGCAAAGTTAGCCTGGGCTCTTACCTGGGTGTTGCCCCTAACCCAACTCCCATTCACTCACACAAACCTCTCACACCTCTTAGGGTACATCTACACTACAGCGGGGAGTCGATTTAAGATACGCAAATTCAGCTACGTGAATAGCGTAGCTGAATTCGACGTATTACAGCTGACTTACCCCGTTGTGAGGACGGCGGCAAAATCGACTTCTGCCGCTTTTTGTCGGCGGCGCTTACTACCACCTCCGCTGGTGGAGTTAGAGCGCCGATTCGGGGATCGATTGTCGCGTCCAGACGGGACGCAATAAATCGATCCCCGAGAGGTCGATTTCTACCCGCCGATTCAGGCGGGTAGTATAGACCAGGCCTTAGTGGTGCCTTGAACCCATGATAGCTAGCAGAGATAGAGGTATGGGTTAGAGCAGGGGTAGGCAACCTATGGCGACACCCGAGCTGATTTTCAGTGGCACTCACACTGCTCAGGTCCTGGCCACCAGTCCGGGGGGGCTCTGCATTTTAATTTAATTTTAAATGAAGCTTCTTAAACATTTTAAAAATCTTATTTACTTTACATACAACAATAGTTTAGTTATATATTATAGACTTATAGAAACAGACCTTCTAAAAACGTTAAAATGTATTACTGGCACGTGAAACCTTAAATCAGAGTGAATAATTGAAGACTCGGCACACCACTTCTGAAAGGTTACCGACACCTGGGTTAGAGCCTGGGTTCTGCTTTTATTCAGGCTGGTAACCTGTATATTTTTCATTGAGGGTACAGGCTAAGACATTTGAGTACTGATAGTTCTCCAGTGCCTTCCCACAATTCCCCTGGCCTGCTCAGGAGGACAGACATGTTGTCCCATAACTCACTGGAAAAGAATCAGAGGCTCAGCTTCCTGCAGTACAAAGAACCCTGGGAAATACTCCCAGAATCCTAGTGATACACACAAGGGACAGTAGCACCAGTGAAGACAAAGAAACTCATGTAGGGCATTGCAGTGGCTGCTCACACCTGGGTGCCAATCACCTGGACTAACTGTACAGTAAAGGCACCCTTAGGGTGCAACTATCCTAAGTGAGGAAGCCATTTCAGAAATTTCATTACATAAAGTGGTTTGTTGCATCATTTTTAACCATTTAGAGCAGCCACAGCAGCCAATGGTTTTGGAAGAACCATTCTGATGTATCCACACACAGGACAACTTACAATAGTGGTTCTACTAATGCATTTTAGGATTTCTGAAGCACTTCTACCATAGCGTCCAGCACATTTGTAATGCATTGTGCAAACTAATATGCAAAGTACTGCAGTAAGGACTGGTTCTATAGTCCCATTATTTGGGGTGGGAAGAGTGGGTATTTTGGGGGCCTTGGATGTCATTATTTAAGAAAACAACCTTCCAGAAGCATAGAGGCTAATTAGACCTTTGGAAAATTATGGATTTTAAGAGTTTAAAATTTGGCTACTATTTCAGTATTTTGCTGTGATTTATAATTTATATAAAGAATGAAGACTCTCTAGTCTGATGCTGTTTTAAGTATAATTTTCCCTGTCACACTTGGGGTGGGGGAATCCAAAATTAAAACAGAATTAATTATAATATTGATAATGTTGTTTATTATATCTATCATACTAAAAGGCAAGGGAGATACAGTTTATACATTGCACCTAATTTATGAATTATTTCGGCTGATAACCCCAACTGCAAGTGCATGGTTTAAAGCAAGTTAACAAATATGCTTAATTACAGAAGAATATAAAAATGGCTATAATGGGTCAGACAATGGCCAGAGCCAGACACTTCAAAGAGAATAAACAGAACAGGGCAATCATCAAGTGATCCATCCCCTGTCATCCAGTCCCCCCATCTGGCAGTCCAAGGCTTAGGGACAACCAGAGCATGGGGTTGCATCCCCGACCATCGTAGCTAATAGCCATTGATAGATAAATTCATGGAGGATAGATCCAATTCTTTTCATAACATCCCCTGGCAACAAGTTCCACATATTGACTGTGCATTGAGAAGAGAGACTTCCTTTTATTTGTTTTAAACTTGCTGCATATTAATTTCTTTGGGTGACTCCTGGTTCTCATGTTATATGAAGGGGTAAATAACTCTTCCTTATTCACTTTCTCCAGAACATTCATGATTTTCTAGATGTCTATCATAGCCTCCCTTAGTCATTTCTTTTCCAAGCTGAACAGTCCAAGTCTGTTTAATCTCTCTTCATATAGAAGCTATTCCATACCCTTAATCACTTTTATTGTCCTCCTCTGTATCTTTTAATTTCTAATGTATGTTTTTGAGGTGGGGTGAGCAGAACTGCATGCATTATTCAAGAGGTGGTGTACCATGGATTTATATAGAAGCATTACAATTTTTTCTGTCTTATTTATTTACCCCTTTCCTAATGGGTCCTAACATTCACTTCACTTTTTTGACTGCCGCTGCACATTGAGCAGATGTTTTCAGAGAACTATCTATGATGACTCCAAGATCTCTTTTTTGAGTGGTAACAGCTAATTTAGACCACATAATTTTGTATGTATAATTGGAATAATATTTTCAAGTATGCATTACTTTGCATTTATCAGCATTGAATTTCATCTGCTGTTTTGTTGCCCCATCACCCAGTTTTGTGAGCTCCCTTTGTAATTCTTCACAGTCTGCTTTGAACTTAATTATCTTGAGGAATTTTGTATTGTCTGCAAACTTTGCCACTTCACAGTTTACCCCCTTTCCAGATCATTTATGAATATATTGAGCAGCACTGATTCCAGTATAGATCCCTGAAACGGATCACCTGAAGTGGGGAACACCATTATTTACCTCTCTCCATTCTGAAAACTGGCCATTTATTACTGCCTTTTCTTTCCTGTATTTTTACCAATTACTGATCCACAAGAGGACCTTCCCTCTTATCGCATGACTGCTTAGTTTGCTTAAGAGCCTTTGGTGAGGGATCTTGTCAAAGGCTTTCTGAAAGTCCAAGTACACTAGATACACTGGATCACCCTTGTTCACATGTTTGTTGACCCCCTTCAAAGAATTGTAATAAATTGGTGAGGCATGGTTTCCCTTTACAAAAGCTGTAATGATCTTTCCCTAACACATCATGTTCATCCATGTGTCTGATAATTCTGTTCTTTACTATAATTTCAACCAGTTTGCCTAGTACCGAAGTTAGGCTTACTGGCTTGTAATTGCCAGGATCACCTCTGGAGCCTTTTAAAAAAAATTGGTGTCACATTAGCTATCCTCCAGTCATCTGGTACAGAAGCTGATTTACATAATAGGTTACGTACCATAGTTAGTAGTTCTGCAATTTCATATTTGAGTTCCTTCAGAACTCTTGTGTGAATACCATCTGGTCCTGGTGATATATTACTGTTTAATTAACCATTTTATTCCAAAACCACCTCTGTTGACACCTCAATCTGGGACAGTTCCTCAGATTTGTCACATAAAAAGAATAGCTGAGGTATGGGAATTTCCCTCACATTCTCTACAGTGAAGACTGATGCAAAGAATTCATTTAGCTTCTCCTCAATGGCCTTGGCTTCTTTCAGTGCTCCTTTTAACATCTCACTCATCCAGTGACCCCACTGATTGTTTGGTAGGCTTCCTGCTTCTGAGGTACTTCCTTTTTTTGCTATTACTGTTTGAGTCTTATGGTACTTGCTCTTCAAATTATCTTTTTGGCCTGTTTTATATTGTTCTTTGAAAATCCTCCAAATGGAATCTGCTTATGTAGCAAACAAAACACCAGTATTTTAGTTTTTTCAGCAAGTGCTATAGGAAAATTTGAAATAATAAAACCTTTACTAACTACTCAGCAATTAGAAAGTCACACTTTTACAAAATAAGTCAATCATTAAAATAACCGTGGATTCATCTGTGCATTGATAAGTCATAAAGTGCCCTACAGTTTTCACTTTTCAGTTGGCATCACCACAAATAGACAAGATGGTTCTACTAATAAGTACAAAGAAAGGAAGCAGTATTTAAAGCTAAGACCTTCCCAATAGGATACTGATAAAAATAAATGACAACTGGTTGGCTTACCACTTACCCTATTATTATTTTTTTTAATCCTAACTGGTGGTGATACCTGCTGAAATTATATATCTGTAGAAGCAAAACACTTGATCAGATAATGTAGAATCCACTGCAGGTTACCATCAGTTACATAACTGATCAGTTAAACCAGAAATCAGTCTGTGGCCTGAAATAGGCAAAGTAAATAATCATAAATTTAAAAATAAGTAAAATAGTTCACCCTGTATGCAGATAGAATCACTACAACACCATTTTTTTTCCCTTTGTGGTTGCAAAAGTATTAATCAGTTCTGTGAAGTCCACCTGCTTTCCAACTCGACTTTCAGTAGACAATAGAGCTAAAGCACTCAATTTCTCCTGTGACATTTGAGACTATAAATAAGTCTTTCTGATCTTGGCGGAAGAGCCTTCAGCTTGAAGCCACAGTAATAGGAATTGATAAATACATGATAGATACTGTGTAAACATTGAGAAATACTAAATGCAGTTTGTTCTTAATGATAAAGTTCAGAATCTAACGCAGAGTTTTTACTTCATCTTTATTCAAAATACGTTTTAATGTCACAAGTTCATCCATTGAGTTAGCTGATAAGTCTGTTTCAGTTGCGAGCCAATTCTTTACATGCTTTTTCGAACATCATCATCCAGTTTAGGAAATATATGTAAGAAGTCATACATAGCTAAAAATTCCTTAAACCTGCTGTAAATTTCTGTAATGACAATGTTCAGAACTGACTTTTAAAAAATCAGTCCTGAACTTCCCTTTTGTATCCATTTCACCATCAGCTCCTCCATCTTCAGATAACTGTCTTTCTCCCCCTTGAGTGAGTAAATGGAAATGCTCATTTTACATCCAAGTCAGGTGCTATTTCTTTCGGTTTCTCAACTGCTGTTTCGAAACCTGTTTCATGATAATTGTGGAAGGCTGCTGCTGCTGTTTGTATTAATCTGCATTCCATACTAACCTCCATATCATTTCCCTGAAACTGCTTGTTCATTGTGCTGATTTTGTTCAACACCTTGTACCACACAGTGAGGGCTACCATGAAAGAATAAGTAGACAGTTTCTCTTGCAGTCTTTTTGCCTCTGAGCAAACCATATCATTGGAGGTACAATTTTGTAGCTCCAGGAGTGCATCACAGATCTGGGAGAGCTGTTGATTAATAGCTTTTACAGCACCTGTGTGTGCCTCCCATCTTTTTTCAGTCAGAGGTTTCAGGGGAAGGACTGGAAAAAGCCCAGCACCAAAATGCCACTTTACAGCGAGGCTGGCCTGCTGATGTTGCATAGTATCACCTCTGGTAACCTGGTGCTTTTTTCTTTTGCTTTTGCTGACAGTTATTTTCACTTTTTGATGGTAGATGGTTGCAGGTTCCTATTTTAACAGCAAGTCTGTTAATGACAACTTTCTATTAATGGAAATATTTTGCCTGGAACCAAATCCATCCAATTGACTGCAGTGTTAATTGTTTTGGATATTGGCAGGCTTGCAGTTTATTGGCAACTTTTTTTTTTTCTTTTATGTGCAGCCCTGCGAGCCCACAGCATTCCCCCTTCACATGGAAATCTTGGTCATAGGCAGGGCCCAATACTGGTGGTGAGCATGGGCTAATGTTTCACATCTAAACCAACAGGTTTTACCTCTTTTAATATGAATTCAGCTCAGCAGTTTCAGATGAATTTCACTTTGAGTTGTGGGACCAAATGAACCCCAAATTTCAAAGCTCCACTCCTCAGACAGTGCAAGCCCAACAGGATCAAAACTGAAAATAAGGGTCCAAATCCTGTGTTGTCTCTCTCAGGAAACAGCACAAAAGAAGCAACTTGGGAACTTGAACTCTGAGAGTAGCCGGATATGCTGATTCTCTAGGATCCTGGGGCTCTTCCTTCTCTGATATATAGCTTGAAAGAAAGCAAAGGGCTTGATCCTGATTTCTCGTTCTTCAATTAGTAGTAACTAGATAGAATGACTCTTTCCCCAGGATTGATTATCACACAAGGTAATTGACCCCTTTAAGGAGAGATGGGGCTAGACACACCTGTGCCATAATTAATTAGCTGCCTCCCAGTCTGAGGGGACAGGACTAGGGAGGTGACAGCTGAATGGACTCCTAGGCCTTATGAAAGAGCTGAAAGATCAGTCTGTAGTGGAATTACAGGGAATGGGGAGGCTTTTGTGGAAAGCCCTGAACCAGGGTTTGCAAGAGGCCAGGTACTCCAGAGTGGAACCAGCCTGAGAGCCTATTGCTCTGTATCAGCGCTGGGGAAGACACAAGGAACAGCCTGTCGGGCTGAGAACAGTACTCCAGGGGAACCAGCCTGGAGGCCAGATGCTCTATCCCAGAGCCAGAAAGACTCTCAAAGGTAGTCCTCTTTATGGAACAAGACCCAGAGAGTGGACTGAAAAGAAGCCCTCAAGGGCAGAAGAAACTTTTTTGTTTGTTGGGACGTTTTAGTTGGACTTCTGCTACCCAGGAAGGTGTACCCTGTGTTTGATTTTTGCCACAGGGCTAAGCCACATCTCCCATACAGATCTGTGTATGGAGAGCTGAGGAAACCTGCCTCAGGGAATGCTGACAGTGCCACATTTGTCCAGCAGGAGGTGCTATGGGGCAGTCATGCCCCTATAGCTTCTCTCCCCCGCGTCCCCCTCCCCCTACCTCCGAGGTTCATCCTGCCCAGGATTGTAGATGTGGCTTAATTCTGGAACCCTGGTTGTAAAAAAGAGCTTTTCGAAACTGCCACTTCTTGGGCAAAAATCTGTTCTTATCTGATCCACTCTGTGCTGGCTTTGCTGTGCGGTAGAGTTCTGTAGTGGCTGTGATGTCACTGGTGGAACACAACGCAGGAACAGGTGATCTGCAGTGCGGCCAGGCTTCACTGAACTTGAAAAAGAAGGGGCAGTATAATGAGGAAGGTTAAGCTTAGTATTGTGCTGATGCCCCTGTTTCCCTGCACCCCTAGAAGGGGCTGGGTCTGCACATGTTTTAAGACTGGCTTGATTTTGAATGGAACAAGAGAGAATAAAATCGAACAGAACATTAAAACTTTTTTTTTTTCATACTAACAGGTTAGTTGATTGTTTAAGAGACTTTGGGCCTACAGACTGGCAGTTGGCTTGCTTGATATGCAAAACGCTGTGGAACTATAGTGAAAATATCACAAGTGCTGCATCATGCTTTGAAGAAGAAGATATCAATACGCTCCTAGTGCTGCTTGCATCATTTTTAGGTAAGCACTAACAATCTCATTACTTTTTCCTCCGAGCAGAACAAGACAGGAGTAAAACCAAGGAAGTATCTGTGCATGGGATGCAATGTATTTAAACAGTTTAGCGGTTCATGGATTACTCAATGACCTTTGCCCATTCACAGCAGCTACTATCTCCATGTTTTTTCCATGCTTTTCCTCCTTCATGGCCGATATAGGTAGTCACCAATGCCTTTTTGTACCATTGCCATTCCAGTCCCAGTTCAGCTGCTTTGCCAGTCAGTAAGCTACCTAGTGTCTTTCACCAACAGTCCTTTGCTTGTTTGACTCAACTGCCCTATATACTCACAGTGCAAAGTACCTTTCGCTGGAACTGGGCCCTTCTTCCCCTCCAAAGCAATGTAGGGATTTATAAAAGCACTCGATCAGACGTTCAGCTGCTTAACTAACCTTGATTGTGAATACAGAGACCACTGGGCAGCACAAGGGAATAAGACATTTCCCCTAATGCACTAGAGAGTTGCACACTTTGTTGTTTCTGTAGGCTGAGCTCATTGCACATGCCAGGGGCTCCTTGCACTCCCCCATTCCCACCTACAAGTTCCATGGTCCACCCTCCTATCTCACTATATTTTCAAGACTCCCTGTAACCCCTGCCTTGCTCCCCCCATGCCAGGGCCTGTGTCTGAGAGAAAAACAAGCAGAGAAATGACATCTAGTGGCATGTAGATAAACGAGATCCTATTACTGCCTGATACATTTGTTTTCAAATTGTACGTAATAGTGCATAGTTTCTGTACTTAATCTTACCCCTTTATTTTATGTTCACTACTTTGCTTTGTATTATACTCACTGAGTCAGCCTCTTCCAATTGCCTTAATAAAAACACACAGAAAAAAAATCCAAAAGAAAGTGAGGCAAACGTTTTGGTTAATTTTGATTTACAATTTTTTTTAATTTCTTGAAAAGTTGTATATTGTTAAGGCCAGGATTGGCTGGTAGTTGGGAAGACCTGCTAAGTGAGATGCCCCACAGTCTGCTGTGGACATTTCTAGACTGTGAGAAGTGGTGGTTTGTGTTTACTGCAAAGTTACTAAGTAATTTATTTGCTTCATTTTTCCGTACTGTGCAATGATAGCTCGCACTGTACTGCATGATAAGATAAGGCATCTGTCTAAAAATACTCATTGCACAATCAATAGTGCACCTCTTAGCATTTCTCCAACAAAAGCACAAACGTACTAGTCAGTCACAATCATTCCTGAATGGTCTGCCGTCCAGTGGTGACTGCATCTTCGTTTTGGATCGTTCTTAGTGCTACTGGGTTTTTCCTTTTCATTTAACATTTTCTTCCTCCAGCTATTAAGATGTTGACACCATACATGATTACTCCCATTAGCTTGTTCATCTGCTATCAGTCGGGTGTCCTTCTGCAATTACAATTTTAGTTGTAGCATGTAAGGATGCTTATTTAAATCAAAATTTAACTGGAAAGTTAATCTTCCTCAAATTTATGATAAGAAGAGTGACTGTACAAATGGCACTCTTACGCACCAGATCTGCTTCTGGTGTGTGTTTGGAGTCATCGAATTTTGGTAGTGACAACAGTGAGTTAATATTGGCCTGCAACCGTCTCCTGCCATTATACACCTTGATTATCAGCATTAAGGTTCTACCAGTCAGGAAGTAGGAGGAAACTTCAGTCAATTAATAGACTGTACCTAAGCGGCTGGCCAGCCCTTTCCCCTCGTTTGTTGGACTCCTGTGAGTTGGAGCAAGGTGATTGCTGCTCCACAGTTCACTAGCCTCACTAACCATCTCTAGCAAGAAGATGCATATAATAACGTAGACAAAGGAGAGTGGGAAATAAAAAGTCTGCAGAGAGGAGTCGGGAAGGACGGTAGCAAGGAATGTCATTCCTTTTTTCTGCCCCTTTTTAGACCCTTGCACTCTGAGTTGCAGAAGCAGCTCTCCTCCCCTTTCCAGCGGCTCTGTCACAGTCCATCCAGTGACTAACCTCTTCTCTCAGGGACAGGTGCTTTTTTTGCTGCCCCCGAGACCCTCTTCCCAGTTGCTCTACTAACTGCCTCTGCAGGGCTCTTCAGCCTGGCACTTCCTCACTCTGCATAGTTGCTTCAGTTACTCCATTGCAGGAGTTCCTGAAGGAACAGCAGACCTGGGGCTTGTCTGCAGCTGTGTACCTTGTGATATTGGACAGCTTGGTTCCCATTATCACATCACAATTTTTCCTCCTTTCTCTTCTGTGGGTTTTAATGTGTCAACCCAATTGTCCCCTACCTCATTTACACGTGGGCAGTAGGGAGGTCATTTTTCTGAGCCCAAATGCATTCATGTTTTTCCATTAGAATAAGCTCTTCAGACAGTGGTTTTTAGTTTAACTCAAAGTTGTTTGTAAACTATGAATGTAGAACAGGTAAAAATTGTACATGCCCTAGTGATAATACACAGGGGTTTTTAATTCTTCAGCGTTGTTGACATTTTTTCCCTGTTACAGATGAGGAACTAGCATTGGATTACAACTTCGACAGTGATTTAAGGGACTATCACAAACTCTATTGGGAAACAGAGTTCAAGCCTGTAGCACAGAAGCTTCTCAACAGAATTCAAAGCCGCCATTCCTTCCTTCAGCCTATAACTATTACTTCATTTTAACCTGGTGGCTGCGAAACTGTTACTACAAACCACAGAATATTTCAGCTGTTTTAAAATAGTAGTAGTAAATGCAAACAGGGTTTGCTATTAATATATTGAAAACAACTCCATTAAGTGCTGATTGATTATTTTTGTATGTAGATTGTATATTTAACGATTGCTGATGCTACCTATACATTTTCATTGGCAAGCATGTTGGACATTATGGGGAAAATGAATAAAATTAATTTATCTCACAGCTAGACTGAATACTATCTTTTGAGAAAATTAGTATTTGAATAATGTCACTTTAAACCTCTGCTTAAAAAATAACAAGTAATTGATGTAATGTGGCTTTTCTAGTAATTAAATTCTGTTGGGGGTTTCTTTGGTGGAAAAGTTAGTTTACAGCTGAAAAAAGACTATTTGAATAGTTTGCCAAACTTACTTCTTATAGTTGTTAGATTCCCCTCCCCATGCCCCCCAGCAATGGGCACATGGGAAATCTCTGGCAGCAAGGAGCTATGCATTATAAGAAGATTGTTCTGTAGTACACTACGTTTATCTACAGACTTGGGCTTGGTACTTCTTCTCGTTCATAAAATTCCATAGCAAATGCTAGCTGAGAATGTGCTGCAATGTTACTTTTGGAGTTTGTTCTTTTCACAAGATGCTCTTAAATGAAGCACAAAAGCTTGAATTATTTTTAAAGGGTAAGATGGAATTTGTCTCCTTTTCACAAAAAAGGGAACTCATCTCTTTCCCTCCTCTCTACACACTCCTGGGGATTTCCCTCTTCATTGATGAGAGGGGCAACTCTAGCCTCCTACTCTAAGCTGCTGGCAGATAGTCTCGCTCTACCTTCCCCATTCTTGGCTGGGGATTATTTTTCCTCTCCGCTGGAGGGATGATGTGCTTTATCCTTATCACAGGGAAGTTGGTGATCAACTCTCTCAGCTTTCTCCAGCTCTGGTTTGGGCACAAGTCTAATGGATCAGGAGCAGCCTTCTTTCTCCCTCTTTCTGTTATGCATGACTAGTCCTGGCTCTGTCCTTGAAATAATAGAGGAAGAATTCAGTATTATAGGACTAGTCATGCACAGCAGAAAGGGGGAGAGAAGGCTGCCCCTGATCCATTGGATCAGTGCCCAGACTAGAGCTGGAATAGCTGATTGTGTGTGGTTGTGTTATATAGTCCACTGTTGGTGCAATGCATACTGGGTACTTGTTTGGATACTTTTGGCCAGCAGCGTCCACTGGGAGCTGTGTATCTACCATGTGTCTTAGTGCCTCCAGCTGGGGGCATAATGAGTGGCCCTCAGTTCCTTCTCATTGCCCTTCACTCATGCATTTTCCCCAGTGTTGTGTAAACAGTTGTAGTTAAGCAAAGTTAGGTTTTTTTGGTTACAGCAGAAAGGAACTGCTGTTTGTTGTTCTTTGAGTAGCATCCCTAAGGGTGCTTCAGTTCAGGTGCCTCTCTAGCTCTGAATCAGAGATTTCTAGTTGGCAGTGGTCCATTCAGCCTGCGCACGTGCCTTATGCCTCCTTGTGACAGAAGCAGAGGCTATATAGGCGTGCACGGGCAAACCACCCTCAATACCTTCTCTACTGCCTCAGCCTGAGACAGACCACTTGCATACTCTGCCTTTTATCTTTCTTCAAAGTTTGTTAGTTTATAGTTGCAGGTTACTGGATAGTGTTTAGTAATAGTGTAGCTGAGAGGACTTCTTTCCCCCAGGAGACTTTTCTTCTTCTGGCAGGATATGCCTGGTTTGTCAGGCTTGAAACGTTACCAGTATAGCTTCCTGGCAAGAGAGGCAAGTGATGGGCACTGAAAGTATGTCTGTTGCTGAGAGAGTCCCTCATCTCCCAGAAGTCTTTCTTCCATGTAGGAAGAAGAAGGACCGAAAGCCAAGACTGTTGGCCATGGAATGTTCCTTGCAACTGCCCTCTGAGCCAGGGCAGGAGACAGTGCTCCTGTACATCTGTTCCCAGACAGATCCAGCACCCCATCAATGTTGGGGCATGCTTCCTCTAAGAAAGGTAAGTCTTTGGAACATGCTGACAGAACTTCTAAAAAGAGGAGCATGGACTCGATCTCTAAGGAGCCAGCTCCAAAAAAGATAGGTCACCATTGAGGGCCCTGGTCTCCAAGGGTACAGTTGAGGCCAAGGATGCTTCCTCCAGTGCCAGCGGGCCCATGAAGTCCCAGCACTCAAAGGAAAGAAAGCGTGCCTCTGATAGGGCACCTCTATCCTCCACCGGTAAGGAGGGCAAGCACAAGGTACCAGTGGGATCAGCCCTTCCATCGACGCCAAAGCACTCTACTCAGACATTGGTGCCATCACGCACCTTAACCCAGCCATTGGTACCAATGCAAGCAGCTCAGTTAGGGGTGCCT
Source organism: Trachemys scripta elegans (assembly GCF_013100865.1). Lineage (NCBI taxonomy): Eukaryota > Metazoa > Chordata > Testudines > Emydidae > Trachemys > Trachemys scripta. The sequence goes on along the minus strand of NC_048300.1, from coordinate 122,886,854 downwards.
GTACAAGCTGTACTCTTGGTACTGAGGAGACATAGACCTACTGCAGGTGTTGTCAGGTGCCAATCATTGCTGATGCCGTCAGCTCCAGCTACTGTGACCTTGGCTACAGCTTCTTTTTCAGTACCACAAGAGTTCTGATGTTTGAGGGACCTTTGGGGACTTCAATTCATCTGATACCAATTGTCTGATACAGAACTCCTCTCAGTACTGAAACCTTGGTCTCTGAGTGGCCATTCCATGGCACAGGAGTCTCTTCTGTCCTCACTGACACTTCCCCCACTCATGGGAGGATGTGGAGTCCCAATCCATCTCCTCAATTTCTGTGAGGGGTTCTCCCACATTCGCCTTTGTCATCATGTAGGGAGAACCTTGTAGGTCACCAAGCATGGTGGAACCAACCTTGTCTGCCACTCTCATTTCCTTATGGACCCCCACAATGGGTCCATCCTCAAGCAGTCAAAAATCCTCTCAAATCTCAGTAGAAAAGAGTAGCTCAAGGAAGGGGTTGCTCTGGCACCTATTCAGGAATGGCTTGGTACTGAAGCCCACCCTGTACAGATATCCCCAGTACCCATGTCATCTAGTTGCCTGACTAGTGCTAACTTACTTGGTACTAAAATCCTACATGGTGTTAAAGGGCCTCATTGTGTTTATGGTACCAGACTCGCTGCTGCTGTTGGTAGTGAAGGTACCACCTCTGGTACTGAGCACATCTGCAGTATCAATGAGAGCACAGTCTCAGGGTGCTTTCAGTTCTCCACCCCAAACTGCTCCTTCTCTGACACAGACAGCAAGGGTAGGGAGAAGTCGCTACTTCAATCCACATCAGTATATACCTGAGGGGGGTTGAGGGCTGCTTTTTTATTACCCCAGACCTAAGAGCTCGAAGAGGGATACTATTCTCTAGTATCCAACCCCAGGGCTACCTGCTCCATATTTCGGTCAATATCTGTGGTGGTCTTGGGCACTGTGGGGAACATCTCCATTTGTAAGCTCATGTTCAGGATGGTGACTCTGCCATCAATAATTTCAATCTTAGATCTACATGACTGGTGTGTGGACTTCTCAAGCCTAGCTTCACGTAATTATCTTGGGGCTAAGGGACATTCATTAGGCATGCAGTTTTTCTTCACAATTCTAAAGGGTCTGACAATTCAACTTGTGACAGATGACCCTATGGCAATAAAGCCATGCTTTATAGAAGCAAACAAGGGGGTGTGAGAGTCACCCCTCTGTTAGAAAACTGTAAACCTATGGAACAACTGTATCCATCACAAAAATCACTCCAATAGCCATACACTTACCAGTGTTGTAGAATATACTGAGAGCAGCAGACAGTTGACAAGTGACCATGTGTGGTCAGAACAGGACACTTATCCAAGACATTCATCAGGTGGGGGTCATCCAACCATAGGAGTGTTTGCCACCACCATAAACAAATGCAAAACAGTTTGCTCCAGGGGAGGGCAGAGTCAAAGAGCTGGCTGATGCATTTTTGACCTATTAGCCCCAAGCCTACTGTATATTTACCCTTCATGTCCACTGAGTAACCTTGACACCTCACCTGAAGTTCTTGGCAAAGGTAGTATCCATCTTAACCAAGTAATGCACCTGCCTGTGTTTTCCCCCAAAGCCACATTCCAAGCTTCACCACCTAGATGTTCTCAGGATCCTTTTTGTACTTAACTAGAACTAGGCTATATTGTAGTTTACCAGCATGGGGCAAAAAGTCAGGCCATGTTAACACTGCCATTTCATACATTGGAAATCCAGTTAGTCAATGTGAAATAGCCAACTTAGACCTACTAAGGAGCATGACAGCTCACTCTTAAGAGTTAAGGGAACTTCTTTAGCTTCGTGATTCAATACTAGAGACACATACATAGGGCAGCCACCTGATGGGGAGAGGAGTTCGGCACATATGTTACCCAGCATTACTCAACATTTGATGCTAATTTGGTAAGGCTGCCTCCCATTCATTGTTTAGGCAGACTCCTATCACTCACCTCCTGTGATCTAGGTCACTGTTTGCAAACCACCAACAGTGGAATATGTAGGGACAGGGACTTAAAGAAAGCTATTTACCTTACAGTAACTAATTCTTTGTGTTGTCCATATATGGCAGTTGGGGTTGCCCTGCCCACTGCACCCTCACTCAGAGGTACAAGGACATTGAGGATATAGGAGCGACAGCCCCCCACCCAACACTGCTGGCCTCTGTTGGCAAAAGGAAGAGTCCAGCTCTCTGAGCACCACTCTAACTCAATTTTTCAGAACAGGAATATCCCCTTTGTCTTTATTGCTGCCTGGAGTTAGATACAGTTAAACAAAACTAAGTTTTAGGAATTGCCCTTTAAAGCCAAGTTCTTACTATATGGTTTTGGAACATCAAAATCCTGTTGAGAGGAAATAGCAGATGCTTCCTGTTAGTTACAATTTTGTGACAGTTTATTAATCTCTCCCCCACACCATTTTAGATAATATTTTAGCTTTTGGGGCTGTAGTATCTAAGCTATTTCTAGAATGTTCCTACTCCACCAAAATGGGCTTTAGTTTTCAACTGAAATCCAAGTAGCATTTAATTAAGCTGTTCACAAATAAGGTTCAGAGGTAGAAATAAATGAAGCAGATTGTTAATGGGATAAATCAGAGAAAAAGCATGTATGTGCAACACCTCTATAATTAATATCAAACCATTTCTTTGGCTAGTAACTGAACTATTTTCTTTTAGTGTCTGGCTCTTTTTCAATAGGTACACACTACAGCAATTGTATATAGATTAAGGCCACAAGGGTCTATCATGATCATCTAGTCTAGGGAGGGAACAAAGAATGGGCTTGAGCAAGCAAGAGAAGGTAGTGCTGACTAAAGATCAAATGTTTACTGGGGTGAGCTTTATATTTTCCCCCCTAAAACTAATCATCACCCCCTTAATCTGACCTACACTGAATAATTAATAGGGAGGTTCTGTCAGCTTCACAAGTTATATAGTAGGTTTGCTCAGCTGTGCCTCTCAACGGTTTTGATCCTTTAGTGAAGTTTAAAGCAGTAAGATGGTGTAAAATAAAGAACAGATAAAAAAGTTGCTATCCTTTATTTAAAAATATCAGTAATACTGACAGATTTCAAAAGCAATTCACACTCATATAAAAGTGTTTCATGTATTCTCTGAAACCAACTGTATATTGAACATTATCATTTTAATGTTTTGATTTACTAAAAAATAGAAGTTTTTCAGCTTAGTTACTTAAGCAGCTGCAACATCATTACTCTGGACTGCCAAACAGTCAGTGTAACATTCCCACACCTTAGCTAGCTCCTAGAAACAAAAAAAATGCAGGACAACAAAGGAATGGGCATCAGTGACAGAAAATGTTCATCCTTAGAAGGCAGATTAAGGGGCAATTCATGTAGTTTTACACTTATCTCAATAGCTTTCAGGAGTGAATTTCCCCATCCCCTCCCTACAGGAAGATCATTGCGCTTTGGATTTCACCAAAGAATTCTGAACACATTGTTCTACAACATGTTTTTCTTTAAGGCGAAACTACAGTAAGAGAAATCTGTTACCTTCAAAACTGTCAGTATGGCCTGAGGAAGATTAGTTCTGATTGTTAAAAAGATGCTAAACAAGGGGGCATGTTTTCTTTAAAACCACACCCAATGTAGGCTCAGAATATAGCAGTGCTCAATTTCACTTATAGCTTAACTGGAACAGCCAGTCTCAGTTCATTCCACCAGCACAAATAGCAGCATCCCGGTTTTCTATAATTATTCTTATGTATCAAAAGCAGGAGTCATCAAGGTGCACTTTTTTTTTTTTTTTTTTTTTTGGCTTCTTATGCTCCAGCTCCCGTTGTATTTAACTTAATACAAGATTTATGTATTTACCATCTGCTGTATTGCCACAAGTTATGATTTCCTATGCTGTCTAAAGCCCAATACTGTGAACAGGCAGCACTTTGACACAATTCTATCCTTTCAACTGCCACACAGTCACTGCTCAGTGGCAACAGCGACATTCCAACAATGAAATAGCTGAAACTAAAGAAGTTATGGCAAAGTCTCTTAATTTCTAGTGACCATTGGTCCTGGTGCTTAGTAGGGTCACGCTATAGGCTGTATCTGCTGAACATTCCATCGTCGTTAGTCAGTCAAAGGTATCAGGTCATATAATGAGTAATAGCTCTCAGAGCATAAAGTAGTTCAGCTTGCATCCGAGCTTCTACAAGAAGCAAATTAACATGAACCTTTAAAAAACAAAAAACAAAAGTAAAGTTACACACACAGATCGCGCTCTCCCTGCCACAGAGCCTGTAGGAGGGGAAAGGTTCCAGCAAATGCTACAGGTGCAGGGCAACTTTTAAACATTTTCAAAGGATCTTAGGGAAGCTAAAGGGCAGGCATGGAGTGGGGTGAGAGAAGCAGGTGGTGTGGTGGGTCTGATACTATCAGACATCACTCTCTTTTGATAAGAGAAGGGCAGATTAAAGGTATGTCTACACTACAAGTAGTGCAGCAGCACAGCTACACCAATGCCACTGTCGTATAGACACTACAGCAACAGAAGGGGTTTTTCCATCGCTGCGGCAAATCCATTTCTCCGAGAGGTGATATCTAGGTTGACAGGATAGTTCTTCCATCAACTTAGCTCTGTCTACGGTTGGGGTTAGGTTGACCTAACTACATCACCCAGGGCATGAAATTATTCACAGTACTGAGCGAGGTAGGGAGGTAGACCCAGGTGTTAGGTGCAGACCAGGCCTATGGCACAGGCATTATAGGCATAGGGCCCCAGATCACAGAGTTACCGTAATACAACAAAATGTAAGCTTTTATTTAAAAAAAAAAAAAAAAAAAGATTTATTGGCTCCATAGTCGTAAACAAAAGCTTGAAGACATCAACTGCGTGTAACTGATGTCTGTGAGCCTGCAGACAGCCTGAAATAGTGCTGGCACCATAAACATCAATGGGTGCTATCCCCAAGATCTGCTGCTTAGGGGAAACACCTCCCAGCACTATCATAAGAGAGAACTTTGTGGCTGGAGAAGGCCACAGGGAACCTGAGTCACATAGCAGCTGGGGTTTATCTGCTTTAGGAATAAGTACTTTTGGGAGGGAGGTGGGGGGCTGCTGCTCCTAGGGCAAAAGCGCCTCCCATAACACTGCCTTCTGGGGCATGGACCATAAAGGATAGGCCACAGGGGGCCCCTTGTCATGATGTACAATGGCCTTGATTTCCTCAACTGGCCCTAGAGAGAAGAGTCTTTGTTAATTAAATTGTGTGTATCGATAAGTAGTTTAGCAACTTATCTATTTCCCTCTACATAACAAGAAAGCTTGCATACTGATCAGCAAATAACTTGCTTTGTCTGTTAGCCAGCATATTTAGTAGACAAGGAAAAGTTATGCTTATTGGAAAGTGTATTCAACAGTATGATATTTATCCAACAGAAGTAAGATCTAAATAATTTCATAACTGAAGCACGATTCTCTGATTATCATAGCATTTAACACTATTATTGTAGCACACTACGGCTACTAGCATTACTACCAAATCTACTGAGCTACTCCGAATACATGCAGACAGTACCTTCTCAGAGTGTTTGAACTGCCTCCAGAAGCTATCATACATTCTTTTTGTGGTTTTTTCAGGAGTGCAAACCACAGTTTTGATGTAAACTTTAAAACTGCGATCCAACAACTGATTAATTTCACCATAGTCATAATCATCGTATCTGTTCAAAAGTGAAAGGAAAATACTTTCATTTTCCTGTCCCACAATCCTAGTATTTCACTTAGAAATTATGTTTCAAACTACTGTACACAATTAGTTATTCCAGCTGTGAACAGAGACTTACTTTCTAGAAATATGCATCTCTCACCCACTTAAGTAGAATCTTGCTCCTGTATTGCTATCATGGCAATGAAATGTATCATTGATAGCATAATAAATGGCTTTCTTTCCATCAGGAAAAAAAATAGTGAGATACTATCAAATCTAATTGTTTTGTATAAGGAAGATGACAGGACCAACCTTATTCCAAACATACAGTGGATATAATTCCAAATTGCACGTCTAAGCATGGAGGTATCCACATCTTTGTGCATGGCCATTGTATTGTATGTCAGATCGTAAGCAATATGAAACTTCTCATCAATCAGCTGCCCCACATCTGGGTAAAGACGATTAACCAAGGAATACCCATGGTCCTCCCAGGAATAGTCCTTAAAATAAAGAAAGCAAAACTGACTACATGTTTCACAAAGACACATTGAAACTCTAGCTCTTCAATTTCCTTTATCAAGTATAATCATTATAACTGTATTGCTCTTGAGATAAAAGTGCTTATTTGTAAAATAAAATAAAAAATAAATCCTCTCGTGTTCTCCAGGCAATAGTTAGAGCTAGTGACGAGTTTTGATGCAAAGTAATTGACACAATTTAACACTCTGATTGTACACATTTTCTGATGCTGGTTACCGATCACTTTTCTATTACCTGAACACGGAATGTAGGCACATGCATTCCATGTCTGGAGAAGTCTTTATACCCATAGCTTGTATCCTCAAAGTGGCGAGATACATCTCTTGTCGGCGCTGATTCCTCATCCTCTGTTAAAGTAAACAGTAGGAGTTTCACAAATTAATCTCAGCATATTCCAGCAAGAAAACAAAAATAGAAGAGCACCTGTGAAGCTATTGTGGATTCTCTCACTCGACAGTACAATATGTCAAGATAACACCTCCCACTCGTCTCCCCCACCCCACAAGAAACAATCCTAATACAGGGAACTCTTGCAAAACTTGGTTACCTAGTAGTAACTGGAGAAGTTAGTAATTTATGATAGAACCCGTGAAAGATATGGCAATTTCCTGCAATATCCTTGGGAGACCGTACTAAATTAAGTTCAAGTATCTTTGGGGTCCATTATATTAAATGAATGATCTATGTATTACTGTGGACCAAGACTGTATGTAACCTCTAAAGGGGGTGATATGTGAGACGGGGAGGTTCAAACAATGTGCCAGACAAGAATGGGCTTTTAGAATAAAAACCATTGAATTATTTTCCTGGGGAATATCTAGGAAGAGGTGAATGCATATTCCCCAACTCCTATTATGAAAAAAAACTAGCCTTTTGAAGCTACGACCTGAGAAGAGGGTCTTTGTCTGCTGATTACCTGTTACTGAAGGCCACCATCAAAGGCCCAAGCTGTATAAAGAAACAGTTGTTCTGCCCAGTCTGGGTTCTAGTTCTAAATCTGAATCAGTTATGAACTTGTAACCACAGGGAAACCCGGTTGTGGGTTTGAAGGACTGACACCTACCACACCCAAGGTTAAGCTGTGGTGATCTCTGATAAGCTTTTTAGTATGCGTGTAGGTTCTTTTACTGTTTTTTCTGTAATGCTTTAATCTTAAGAATAAATGTGCTTATTTAGTAAAAGCTATGTGGTAGCTTGTAGTACAGCTGTTCATAGCCTTCAGAGAGAAAGCAAAGCACAGGCACTGGCCTGTTTAAGCAATCTGGCTTGCTGAGGATATCACAGTGCAGGCAGGGAACAGTGCAGCTTGGAAAAACCCTGGTCAGGAGGGAGAGAGACATGGGTGTCTGCTCAAGAGAGGTGATGGCTGAGGAACCAAGTGCCTAAAGTAGGTGCACTCGAGCGACCACGGAGGGGGAACACGGGTGTAGTTGCCTGAATGGTGATAGCACCCAGTGTACCAGTCCTTTCCAGACATTCAAGAAACTAATCCAAAGAAATTGGCTCCACAGTTTATTCATCCTTTATCCTCTGCTTATCAGAGTTCTTCTCTGGGTAAACAATTAGGAACTGCAGCAGCTGTGGGATAAGCATGGTTTCACTTAAAAAGTGCAGAGATTGTCTGTAAGGTATAACACAACCTCTTTAGACTAATTTGAAAGGTTCTGGATATGTACAGCTCATACAATTGCAAGAGTATGTATCTCTAGAGGCAATTCCTTGAAGGAAAAATCCAACTTCTTTCATATATATATGCAAAATCCACAAGTATCAAACATCTTGCATCTACTTTTTTTTCAGAATTTCATGGGCAGTAAGTGGATTTTTTGGATCAAAAGTTCAAGGAAACAGAGCTCTAGATCTTACAAACCACATTTTAATTTGGAGAGAGTTTCTGTGGAAGAACCCAGAATAACATTAGGCTTGTAGCAGACCTTAAGAACAATCTTGTATTTCCCTGAAAAACAACACACCCCACCTTCAACTCGTGCACATCAGTGTTTAATATTTGCTACTGTAGCTGAGGTAATTAGGTTTTACATTACACTGTAGGAGAGTAATTGAGTAGCATTTTCTTATCTATTGGAGGCAAAATTAAGTTCCGTGTGAAGATATGGAGGCTGTTAGTGGGCATTATGGTATGTTTAAGAGATGCCACACAATTTGGCACCTCCTTGCTTTTAAGGGTTTGTTTAAAAAAAATATATATCACACTTCTCTAACCATAATCCTTTTTAAATTAAGTTTTTGTTTGTGCAATAAAACACAACAAAAATACCACTTTTCAAGTAACTGGTAGATGTTAAAAGTAGGTTGATTTCTCCAACACATTTAGTTAAGTCTAAATAATCACCACTTATGTATTTTTACCTGAACAACACACAGACATGCTTTCTCTCTTCTCTCTCTCAAAACGTGTGGCCATCTCCTCTTGGCTGGCTTCCTCTTCATCTCTGCACTCTTGTAGCTTCTTCATTTTCTCCATAAGTGCTTCAACTTCACAGAAAGATTCTGTAGTCTTAAAATTAAAACACACACACACACACACTTTATTGCTCTATATACTAGAACATGACAGTTGTGATACAAACTGTCAAGCCAAAAGTTTAAAGTTAAAGTTAAAGCTCATACTCCAGCCTTGATTTGCATCTTTTAAAAAAATATATATATTTTCTAGAAAGACCAGAACTCTTCTTATGTAGAGATATACTGATCTAAGAGCTCTAGTCTGATTGTATTAAAGATTTAGTCTCCCACTTTGTAAATAAAATAATAAGTCAAAATAAGTGCATTATGACTCTGGGTACTGTTCAAATCATAAATACAAATTTTATTGGCTCAATATCCATTAAAAAGGAACTCTAAAACAAAAATCCCCCAAGCTACAGCAAATAAAATCCTTATCTTCAATTTTCCCACCTTTGCCCAATCAGTCCTCCACTTCCTCTCTGCCTCACATAGTATGCTTGTTCTTCCAGGGAAAGCCTGGGTAAATAGGTGTCTTGCATTGTGCCCTTATCATCCACAAACCCAGACTCTTCTCAAGATGGCAGGGGGCAGTTCCAGAGTCAAGGAGCCCACACTGAAATGCCCTGCACCACCAGATCTCTTCTGTTTATACCAAGGTCTTCAAGAGTTAACCAGCACCCAAACCTGAAATCATGATCTTTGACTTTTAACTGCAAAGGATAGCCAGCTGAAAAACCAATGCAGATCAGGGAGCAGTAATGGGCAAGACGTACTGCCTAATGTAAAGGCATTCAGAAGATTCTGAATGGTCTGTGGGTGTAGAGTTTGGGTCTCATGTTAAAGGAAGAGGTTTTCATCCTCCAGCAAAGCACAGATGAAAAAAGGAACCTTGGCGACTGTTGCTGTTTGGACATTTAGAAGCTGCAGGGTGACCAACTAAACCCCCAGTTTGCCAACTGGAATGACAAATGGAAGGCAGACACCCTCAACTGAGGGGACAGAGATAACTGCCACTTCTGATAGCTTCCCCCAGATTATCATTTCAGTTTGATCTAAATTGATCTTAAGCCACCTAACCCTCATCCAAGTTCATCCACACTGTGGGTAAATCACTCTATTGTGCCACTAAAGTTGGGTGAAATGGAGATGCAGAACTAGATCTCATCCACCTATTGGATTAATGCAGAAACACCACAGTATGAACTTGTTAAAACTGGAGACTGTTATATGCTCAAACTCCTAGATGGTAACAGATCCTTACTGAAATGCTTCCAGCTGGGCTGACATGAGTTTCATCCACTCCATGGTTGCCATTTGTAATATCACAGATGCAATAGTTACTGACAGAGGGGAGCTTGAAGGTGTGGCCACCCTCACAATGAATTTCTGGGCTGATTCCACAGCCAAATGTGAAAGAAGCAAGTGAATGGTAGTGTGTAAGGAGAACAACTGCGTGGATCAGCTCTGCCAGGGACCAGCTATGCTCTTCTGTCTTCAGAAGTTGCTTTAAAAGAAACACAACACAAGATTTTTTTAAAAAAACTGTATTGGTGGCTCAGAAACTTCATCAACCTAATCAGCCTAGTCCCCCAAACTTTTTAATGCACTTGTCAATGACTTGTTCTCTGGAAAGAAGCCATTCTTCTAGCATTCAAGCTCTCGTTATGTCTTTCCTCAGTCAGCTAGAAGCTGCACAGACAAATGCAGAGCTTACCCTCGAAAAGGGCCAAACAGAGAGTGAGGTAAGGGGTCAAACCAACAAGTTAGGAAGCAACTGGCCACATCCTCATTATATTATTAATTTCAAGAGACTAATACCTCCCTCCTTCCCACACCCCATAATACTGCCATAATTAATCCTTGCATTGCTGGTTTTATTACTGATAAGCCATTGATAGAAGAAGGAAGGGAGCTGTGGTAATGAGGTCACATGGGTAAGCCAAATAGCAGATGACTTTTTGCCAAAAAATAGCATTTGGATCAGTTGAAGTGGCTTCATTTTGCTTTCAGGTTTCCACTAAAGTCGGGCTGGCTGGTTTTTCAATTTCACACCATTAATAAAACAACTCTTCTACTCAAGCCTTCAAGTTTGGCTTGCACAGGCAGAAATTGGACGGTTTTAGCCCATCTCTGCAATCTCGGAAAGCCCCAGGCAGTTCCTGGCGACAGGGCCGGCTCCAGGGTTTTGGCCACCCCAAGCAGCCAAAAACGAACAAACAAACAAACAAGCCGCGATCGCGATCTGCGGCGGCAATTCGGCGGGAGGTCCTTGGCTCCCAGGCGGCGTGAGGGACCATCTGCCGAATTGCCGCCGAATACCTGGACGTGCCGCCCCTCTCCGGAGCCGCCGCCCCAAGCACCTGCTTGAGAAGCTGGTGCCTGGAGCCGGCCCTGCCTGGCGAATAAGCTGCCTAAAGAAAGTCTGGAGGTGAAACAGGGCTCAAGACTCCATCTTCCCCAGTGGCTCCACATGGGAGGAATTATCAGTCACTCACAGGATGCTTTAAACCCCAGCTTCCCTTTCAGACAGGAACAAGTGGGAAGTTCTTAGCCTTTGCAAAGAGTATGCTTCTTCCCCTCCTGCAAGGCCAGCCTCTGCTTCCCCACCTGGCAGATGTTTCTCAGAGAAAGTAACACACTCTTCCTCCTTTCTCTGGTGAGTGAAAAGCAGCAGCAGGAAGAGCTGCTCTAAAACAGCAGCTGTTAGGCAGGGAGGCAGAGAGTGGCTTTAGAAGGAGAGCATTATACTTCAGGTTATTGCTACTATTGTTTTTATATATAAAATTTGCTTTTAAAAAGTTGCTTAAGTGTGAGAGTGTCATGGAATCGGAAGAGAAATATGTACATTTTAGATGCATATACAGTAGACCGGAGTCTCTAGGTTCAAAATACATAGTTTTCAATAATTCAGTTAAAATGTGCTGATCTTCACCTATTCTAATGCCCTAACACCATCTTGAAAATCCTAAGTTCAAGAGAAATGTATAATAATCTTGTTTTAAGAAGGTACGTATCTGAACATGCACCCTCTACTTTTAAGTCTCAAGTTGGATCACTCAGAGCCTCAGCCATTTTAAACATGGGCTCCACACAGCCCCAAGTAGAGCCTACAAAATCAGGTGCTATATGCCAGTGACGTACCATCACATTTTAAGTAACACATGTCCATCCTACTGAGGGTTATATATCAGGGCTGCCAGAGTCACACTGTGGTACATTAACATGCAGTTCTTCCAAAGTACCAGTAGAATTGCTTTCTAAATAAGAACTCTACTCAGTGAGAGGAGACCAGTAATTATTTTGAGTTCATGATATGTCATTTCCATAACGATTACAGTATTTCAGCTACAAAATGTAAATAAAGCCACTAGGAAAAAAATGAGCTTCCTCCTCAGCCCCAAGAAATGTAGACTGCATTTAATGTAGTAAGGATGCGTAAGATGTTGCATAAGAGAAGACTAACCTCAATATGCTCTTTGGTGATAAGCCAGGGCCGATGAGCCAATATTTTATTCAATTCTCCTAAATTTTGCAGTTTGTGAGGTGCATTCTCTAGGCCATTCAGCCATTTGGGGTCTCCTCCAACATGAAGGAAGTCATTAACATGGAGGTTAACTAGATAGGAGCACTGATGTCTTGCTGCAGCCTAGAAGGAAAAAATAAATAATAATGCAAAAGAATCTTTGCAAATTAGCTCGTAGCAATGATGCAAATCATCATTACATGTAAGATTTTGCACTGGTCAAAATCTCTAATTAAAACAACTTATGATTAACATTGTAGCTTGTTTCAATTATTCCTCTTAAGAATATACAACTGAACATCTTTCATTCATATTCACCATAACAGTGTTTTGATTTTGCATCTTTAAAATCTAATCTAAAATTGGCTTGTGGGAAGCTGATTCTAAAGTTCTGTCGGTAAAAGCCAGAAAAACTGGCACTTTTCCAGTAAGGAAGGTGATTACACATGGTTTACTCAAAGAATAACAATTTCCATTGCTAGTTTCGATAAGGCTCAGAGTTTCAAGAAAACTTAAATGGACACAGACTGCTGCATTGGCACAGTGGAGACTACAATCTACACCTGTAACAGTTAATTATGACAATTTTGGAATCTAACATGAAATTTGGTTAGAATCTGAAGATTATGAAATTCTGACAATGATAAAGTTATTTATATAGAGGTGTGCTGGACAAGACACAGATTGTTAAAAGCCTGGCTTAAAAAACAGATTTGAGGTACACAGGAATCTGATGGCAAAATAATCTTCCTATTCATATGACACTAAGATGATCTTTTTTCCTCTTCCCATTCTTTTTGAAAGCATGAGCATTTAGACCGTAAGCACTGATCTCATAAAACTGTATTTAGAAAAGAAAACAAAGATCGTGTTCTATAAAACACAAAATACTTTAGGTAATTACTCCGGCATTTCCCTTAACATACGTTGAAAGGCCTTCCCTCAGCTGAAACAACAAAATGTAGTTAACATCTGTTGTAAAAAGGATTAAAGAAAGTTGCCAAAATGGCTATTTGTGCTTGCTGCTCTGCACTCCAACATACCATTATCCCTATGTAGTGTCGGTAATGAAGAGGCAATGGGCCATCCATCTGCAGTAGATAGTGCTGAGTTTTCAGAAAGCTTCCTAGATACTGCGGGTGGAAAACCATCACTAAGGTGATGTTGTCCAAACGGCCCAAAGTAGCAAAAGAATCTGCAAACAATGTATGCATCTGGGCATCTTCATTTCCCACTTGAAGAATCTGATTGAATTAAAAAGAGGGCTTTAGAAACGGTTTTCCAAAATATAATCAACAAAATTATGATTAAATATTTATATCACATAGTTCTCAGAAGCCCCAATTAGGTTTTGGGGGTCCATTCTGCTAACTGTGAATCTAATGTTTAGTAAGTTTCTTTTGAAATGCTAGTTAAGTATGAGGGTATTGCATGTGACATTTTAAGGTGGAGCCCTGAAATTCAGATTGCATGTAGGTAATAAGAATACGTGTATCTCTGGCAGGGCCAGTTCACACTACTCTCAGAGCATAGCTTAGCCGGTGCGGAAAACAGCAGGAAACACAGCTGAGTGTAGTGAGGGGTAATCATAGTATCTATAAAAGGCGTAAATGTTAGTTAAGAAAAAAAAAAAAGTTAAGTGCTACCTGGGAAACTCAGGATTAAGACTTCAAACTTCTCAGAAAACTGACCACAGTCACATCAATAAATCCTCTTGTTACACCAGTCTCTCCTGCCAATCCATTCATGGAGCAGCACTGAAAGAGCTCTATCACATGCTCTTTGAGCTGAAGGAATGATACCAGTTCTCCAAATGAACAGAAGTTTAAGAGCTCATAAGAAAAATAACAACCATCACCAGAACTAAGGGATAGAGCAGGGGTGACAAACTACGGCCCGCCAGCCGTTTTAATCCAGCCCTCAAGCTCTGGCTGGGGAGCAGGGTCTGGGGCTTACCCTGCTCCGGCGTTCCAGCTGAGGAGCAGGGTTGGGGGCCACTCCAAGCGGCTCACAGAAGCAGCGGCATGGCCTCCCTCCGGCTCCTACACGTAGGGGCAGCCAGGGGGCTCCGCTCTGCATGCTGCCCAAGCGCCAGCCCCGCAGCTCCCACTGACCAAGAACCGCAGGGGCGGTGCCTGCAGATGGGGTAGCATGAAGAGCCACCTAGCTGTGCCTCCGCGTAGGGACATGCTGCTGCTTCTGGGAGCTGCTTGAGGTAAGTGCCGCCCGGAGCCTGCACCCCTTCCGGACCCCAACCCCCTGCCACAGCCCTGATCCCCCTTCCCGCACTCCAAACCCCTCGATCCCAGCCCAGAGCACCCTCCTGCACCCCAAACCTCTCATCCCCAACCCCATCCCAGAGTCCGCACCCCCAGCCAGAGCCTGCACCCCTTCCCGCATGCCAACCTCCTGCCCCAGCCCTGATCCCCCTCCTATCCTCCAAACCCTTCGGTGCCAGCCCGGAGCACCCTCCTACACCCTAAACTCATCATCCGCAGCCCCACCCCAAAGCCCGCACCCCCAGATGAAGCCCTCACTGCCCCCCCTCACTGGAGGCCCCTCCCGCACCCTGAACTCCTCATTTCTGGCCCCAAAGAGCCCACACCCCAAACCAGAGCCTTCACCCCCTCCTGCACCCCAATTCCAATTTTGTGAGCATTCATGGCCGGTCATACAACTTCTATTTCCAGATGTGGCCCTCAGGTCAAAAAGTTTGCCCACCCCTGGGATAGAGGCTCCTTTGTGGACCAGTAAGAGGAGCCAGCCCACATTTGAATACTGCATATGGGACAGGGCAAGTTATTATCACTACAAAAAACAACTCTGCTTTTCTTTTGTAAAATATGGTTGTGTAAAAGTGCCATGAAATTCCAGAATTCCACATGGCCATTACTGCTTTCTAGTTTAGCAGAACCATTGCCAGTCAGATGCTGATTTATTATGATCAACAGTGTGCAAAATATTTTGCAGATCAACAGCTGTTCTAAAACCATGTGGGTCCTACATGACTTTACCTTAAAAGCATACAGCTCACTGTGTACTTGCAAACAACATACCTCCTTCTCTGGGATGAATCTGCTTGGTCCATGTCCCAGCGGTCTAGGAATTCTAATTCCAAGTTCCTAGAAAAGAGAATTACACCATCTCAGTTTTCAGCTATAAACAATTCAGCTGTGGCTTCAAGGAAGAAAAAAATTCACCAAACAAACAGAGCTGAGCTTGTTTTAGTGGTACACTCTGTACTCATGCAGTTATTTTTCTACTCATGCTTCATAACTAACCATACTTGTTTACGGTATATCATACTGCTCTGGTTAAAAACAATAAAACCTGCTTCACTGAAAACCTTAATTTTGCATAAAATACTTGGCAGAGTGTCCAGAACAATTTGTTCAGTACACAGCAGCCAGTCATGTGATATGTCACTGATGCAAAATGAGATTGATGCACGTCTGCACATCTGCAGTAAACCAACATACCAATCTCTGTGCATCTGTCAGGAAATGAAACAGCTGTAACCTTAACTCAATTGTTTTTTTCAACCTTAGTGATGTGTGTGAATCGCTAAAGGTATCTGCAAATAAAAAGCAAGCAAACAAAAACTTAAGAGACGTTAATGAGCTATTTAAGTTGACAGAGAGAAAGACAGGTAATTGCATCCAACCTGAAGAAGAACAGTTTACCACAAAACTTTTGCTGAAACACAGACAATTTATCTCAATACCTAAGAGATTAGAGTTATCCATATCACAACCACTGGTTATTTTTATTCTACCTGCTCAACTGAAGGAAGCTTAATATTAAATCTGTTACACCTGGGAATTTTGAGGCCCAGTTATTCTCTCAGTATCCAGGTAACAACCATGTACTTCAAAGGGAATTACTTGGATGTTCTTAGGGGAAAATGGTATCGGGGGTAGCCATGTTAGTCTGTATCCACAAAAACAATGAGGAGTCCGGTGGCACCTTAAAGACTAACAGATTTATTTGGGCATAAGCTTTCGTGGGTAAAAAACCCGTGTTATTTTAGGGGAGAATGTGGCTCCTAGAAGTAAACTGGTCTTATTTTAGATAAGTTGCTGCCTAAGCTTTCATTTACATGCAATGAATTTACACAAACAGAAATATTATTCAAATACAAGAAAAAAAAGACCAATAATAAGCAAGACTGGTGCTTGTGACTTGTTTATAATAACCTTGATCTGTCTTGAAAAGTCTAGTAACTTTATCCATCAATTACAGTTCCTGAACTTTTCCCTAATAGAAAAAAGCTACAAACAAGCTTCAGACTGCAGAGTGAATTAATACTGACCCTTGTCCATGGTACCCTTATGTGATCTCAAGATTCTATTTGTCTAATCTGCCTCTTCTTAAATCAGATGTTTTCATTTCTTGAGTTATACTTGGGGAAAGGGTTAACTAAAAGGTGTCCTTACCACTAATCTTTTCAAATCTTACATGGAAGGATAAGGCTTGTGATGGAGCTTTTTCCTACTGCAGGTCACAAGGTTCAAAAACATGTTACACTTGTCAACTAAATCTGTAATACGACGTGTGTCAGAGTTGGGCTGAATTTATATCCTCCAAAGGATCTTACCCCACAGACACCAGCTACTTCTTGTCCTGGCCACCATACACTGATAAATTAAAGAAAGATCTTGCATCCAAGTGACAATGAGAAAATAAAAAGGTCTTTATGTAACATTTAATTTAACAGATGTCTCTAAACCTAGCTTCCAACTCATACACAACAGGAGAAAAAACTTCTTGGACAACTAAATTTTAGTCTTTTCCCTTCCCAGAACAATTACAGGAAGAAAGTCTCAAAGTTCTACAATCTGAGACTCATAAGCTTACTAATTTATGTTGCCCAATACAGTCTAAAATATATCATCAAGTCCTGATCTTCAACTTTCTTGTCCCCTCATAACATAATGATTATGCTGCAGGAAGAAGGTTTATTTACATAGCTGTTTTTAATTAAAAAGAGAAAACACCTTCATGTAACATAACTTTTTAAAAAGCACTACAAGGGAGAGGTAGGATGGCCCTGTGGTTAGGGCTTGAGAGACCTGGGTTCAAATCTGCTCTGGCACAGACTTCTTCTGTGACTATGGGCCACTTAGTGTCTCTGTGCCTCAGATCCCATCTGTAAAGTAAAAATAGCAGCACTTGCAGGATTTTTTGAGAATACACACACTAGAGCAGGGGTCGGCAATGTTCGGCACGTGGCTCGCCAGGGTAAGCACCCTGGTGGGCCGGGCCAGTTTTATTTACCTGCTGACGCGGCTGGTTTGGCCGATCGCGGTGCCCACTGGCTGCGGTTTGCCATCCCGGGCCAGTGGGGGCGGCGAGAAGTGGCGCGGGTGAGCGATGTGCTGGCCGCGGCTTCTCGCCGCCCCCACTGGCCCGGGACGGCGAACCGCGGCCAGTGGAGGCCGTGATCGGCCAAACCTGCCGCGTCAGCAGGTAAATAAAACTGGCCCGGCCCGCCAGGGTGCTTACCCTGGCGAGCCACGTGCCGAACGTTGCCAACCCCTGCACTAGAGACTGTTTCAGAGTAGCAGCCGTGTTAGACTGTGAGGGTCTCAGATACCACACAGGTCACAGCAGAAACTCAGAATTGCAAACATCTCAAGATCGGAGGCTGTTTGTAACTCTGAACAAAACATTATGGTTGTTCTTTCAAAAGTTTACAACTGAACATTGACTTAATACAGTTTTGAAACTTTACTATGCAGAAGAAAAATGCTGCTTTCCCTTTATTTTTTTAGTAGTTTACATTTAACAGTACTGGACTGTAGTTGCTTTTTTTTTTTTTTTAAATCTCTGCTACTGCCTGATTGCATACTTCTGGTTCCAAATGAGGTGTGTGGCTGACTGGTAAGTTCGTAATGCTGAGGTTCTACTGTACCTTTAGACCTTAAATTGTGTACTTAAACAAAAAAAATCAGTTTCCATTCTGATATTCATCACCACTTGTATCTAACTCAGATTTTCCCTGTATCCAATGTTTCAAATACTACACTGTCAAGGTAAATTTCAGTCTCTTACTAACACTTAGGCTAGGTCTACACTACCCGCCTGAATCGGCGGGTAGAAATCGACCTCTCAGGGATCGATTTATCGCGTCCCATCGGGACACGACAATCGATCCCCGAATCGGCGCTCTTACTCCACCAGCGGAGGTGGGAGTAAGCGCCGCTGACAGAAAGCCGCAGAAGTCGATTTTGCCGCCGTCCTCACAGCGGGGTAAGTCGGCTGCGATACGTCGAATTCAGCTACGCTATTCACGTAGCTGAATTTGCGCATCTTAAATCGACTCCCCCCTGTAGTGTAGATGTACCCTTAGAATGATCCCCTTCTCATAAAGGCCTTTCCTGTAGCTCTAACATGTCACTCCAGTCTCAGAAGCTTTTCATTAGGCCTCCATTTCCACCACATTGAGTTCAAGTATCCTGTCCTCACCTCCCCAACTGTCTCCCACCCATATTGTTCTCTTCTCCATAGAAATCCCTCCCGATCTAACTGTAAAGTTACTACTTTCTCCTCCTTCAAATCCCTCCCCAACATGCAATTCTCCTATGATGACTTATGATCCCAGTTACTCTAAACTATTTGGGATATGGACTGTGTTTGTTCAGCATCTAGCACACTATGATACCAACCATGACTGGGGCCTTTCGGTGCTACTTCAATATAAATAAGCAATAGCAAATCTCTTCATCTGTCACATCTGCTCTATCTTAAAAGCATGTTAACGTTGCAAAGTTAAGCACTGAATGTCACAAAATGCCACCTTAGCTTTACCTCCTTGTGCATTACAATATACATCACACAGGAGTCTCACCTCACTCTACCTATGAAATTTACATAGCTCCTGTGACAGTTCTCAGAGTACCTTGGACTGCCTCCAGCATGAAGGAGTCTTGCTTGTGCTTAACTGGGTGTCAGCTCCCTGACACCACCAGCCCATTAGCCACTAGCACAATCTCCTCTTGGTTCTGCCTGTCCTTACTTTGCCTCACAGTTTAACAATAGGTGCACCCTGGTCCCAGAATCCCTTTGAAGCATTTCTCTGTAGTGTCCAGCCCCTTATCCACTGAACACTCACATTAATACCAGGTCTGCTGTCCCCAAGGGAACAGTGCATACACCAGCTTGTACAATTCAACTCAGGATCAGCACCTAGCTTAATATCACAGCATTTAGATATATATATATATATATATATATATATAGTGAAAACAAGAATAAAGTTTATCATCAAAGACTTAAGACTCAAGTGACAGTAAGAATATAGGAAATAAACAGTTACATATAAAAATAAAACAACATGCTTTCTAGAGACTAAACTTAACTAAACAGGTTAACCTCATGTCTAAAGACATTTCTCACCCCGGAAGTCCTCTGCAGCTTTTTTCAGCCACGGTTGGCTGAGATCCCATTTTCATGAAGGTAAACACATTGTTTACTTTCTTCGTACAGGATAAGGGAGTATCTTTGTGTTCTACTTATACCCCCAAAGTTTATTGCTTGTACTCAGAGACAGCATAGCCACCCCCAGCTACTCTTTGTGTTCTCTCTCTGTTGGCTTCACATCTCTTCAATAACTTTGTATGTAAGTGTGCATCCACTGTGAACAAAACGTCTTGTCTGACAGAAATCTTTTTCATTTCTGCAGTTGACTCATACCTAGACTCTAAGAACATATTTGCAGTATATATATATATATATATACACACACACACCTCCTTACACAGTATCTGTGCTTACAATTCACAATGATATTAATGACCAGAGTGACCCTGTCTTTCATTTAACACCTCCCATGACATTGTTTGGTGAACCAGAATATATATATTCCAGAATCAGGACATTCCTGTAACTCTCTTGCCAGTTAGCATTAGAGAGTTCTTGGGTCACAGCCTCCATTACTGTAGTATCTGTGTGAATCACATCTAATGAAGATATCCATTATTTCACGGAGGTGTTGTGTGAAGTACCTATTGTCCTGATTTTACAGCCGAAAAACCGAGAGAGAGAGACTATGCCTATACTGGTGTCCAAGGTATAAATGCAGCATGGCTAGACATATCCACACTTAACAGCTAAAACTAGCAGTATAGACACAGGGGCATAGGCTGAGGTGCAGGCTAGCAATGTGAGTATGTACTCAGGGTCCCCAGCATATTCATACAGCCCAAACTGAAGTCTATGCCATTGCATCTACAATGCTATTTTTAGCCATGCTAGCATGGGTATGTCTACCCATGCTACAATTACACCTTGGATTGCAGCATAGATGTACCTTAAGTGACTTGCCCAACATCATAGAGAAGGTCCCCTTCCATGGACTGACTCTCTCAGGGCAAGTTTTTCAGCTGGTGGAAACTTGTTTATGCAAATGTATGCTAGCTGAGCATCTGGCCCTCAAAGTGAAGGCTGAATGGTGCACAATTAATGCAGCAGGTGCACAACATTAATTAGGTTTCCGAATAACCACTCTTCTCTCACCACACCCTGCCTCATTCGATACATTTTGTTTAGTACATTTGTTTTAATCATATATCAAAACTCTACATCCACACATGCAGCTCACTTTCATTTAAAATGCTGGAAAATAATTATTCCAGTGTTAGAAAACTACCATGTGCCTGCAAACTACATATGGCTTTTCAATGCCCCAAAACTGCCAAATCAAACCATTTTTGGTTTAGACACAAAAGGCACCTCTCCTGCCCAAGAGCTATCTTCCTACCAAGTTTCAGGGTTCTGCTCCAAGGTCTTGCTGCTTTATTATTAGAGATGTTCCCAAAAAAGTCACAACTGTGTAATACTTGGAGAAAGTATGTATTTCTACTCTCATTAAAACAAAACACATTGCCCCTAGACAAAGACCAAACATGGGAAATTTCATCCCAAAAGGCTGAAGTTATAAGCAAATGAAACAGGGCCTTTAGAATGGGAATGCCTAGACCACCTTAACTCTAGCTATTGCTACAACACTTGCACTCACTCTATCATATCTTCTCTGACCACTGGTTCTCATCACTGGTTACTAACTATTAAAGCACTGCTGTATTTGCCCTTGTTACCATAAAAATCTCTCTCAATACTCAGTTATAGTTCTGTCACCAGAGTGATGTACCAGATAGTGCACTGTTATCAATTGTTAATTTGCAATAACTTACTCATTTTCATGAGCTGAAAACCATCCACAAACCAGTCTGCAGTTTGTTTCCCTGATGTCATGCACAGTCTCTTTACCTTGAGTACGGTAACAATGTCAAATGTTTCAAGTCTGGGAAAGATACATTTGTGTATTTACACAATGTAAACAGCAGAACACTTCCTCACAAATTGTAGGGAGAGTGGGAATATAATTTGCTTCACTCAACCACATTAGTATTAATTATCATCCAATTCTTTGCGTCCTCATGAAGTACCAATGCCACTGGATACAGACATAATCACCTCAAAAATCACAAGTTCTAAAGAAACGAAGCAGTCTTTAAGAAGAGCCAAATACATTTTATTTCCAAGAGGAATGATTTTGACTAGAATTAAGTTTTGTCGGGATTCACTTTTTATGGAGAATCACCTTATATTGGTATACTTTCATGCTTACATTAAAAATACGTTTTTAGCATCTTTTCTACTTTTTTAGGGTCACATTTCCAAAAGCATCCAAGTGATTTAGGCTCCTAAAGGTTTGTCTATATTACCCGCTGGATCGATGAGCAGCTATCGATCCAATGGGGGTCCACTTATCGCGTCTAGTCTAGACACGATAAATCGACTGCTGAGCGTGCTCCCATCCACTCCAGTACTCCACCAGGGCGAGAGGCGCAGGCGGAGTTGACGGGAGAGCATCAGCGGTCGACTTATCACAGTGAAGACAGCGCGGTAAGTAGATCTAAGTTTGTCAACTTCAGCTACGTGAAGATGCATAACTTTGATCGGGTTTGATAGGGGTATTTGGCTCCTCTAAGATTAAATATTAACATAGACATCTGGAGATATAACTAAATAAAGTTTTAGCCATGGCACTTCTGTTATGCCAGCATACTCCCCCTCTCTAGTAAAAGGCTGGCACAAGTTTATAAGAAGTTGGGTTTGTGATGGAACTATACCAAGACCACAACCTGTTTCCACTTGGTTTCAAATTAACTCAGATCACAAATGGCTTGGATTAAAAAGGACCAGTATCTAAACCTTCTGTGCCATCTCTGTAATATGCATGTTAAAAATAGTTTATAAATATGTATTAAGATCACTGGAGCAGCTCCAAAGGAAAACTTGTAATACCAGTAGCTTTAAGGAAGGGGAAAGGAGACTAGGGGGAAGCAGCATACTTTTGGAAGGCAATAAACAAAGTTTAAATACTATTAAGACTGCAACACAAATAATAAATCAGAAAACTTAATTCTGAATATGAAGCACCAATCTTTACCGTCATATTTTCTGGACAGTGCTGCTTTATGTCATTATCTTAAAGTTATTTAAGTTCAGTATCTTAATATCTAATACATAAACCTACACATGCAAATATGACCCAGTTAAGTTCCCTGGTCTGGAACAATATTATTTACTTAGAATTGACAAGACAACAGTCACTGCCCCAAAAAGCTAATAATCTGAGACACATGCAGGAAAGACTGGCACACTGGAAAATCCAAAGGAGGAAATTACCTAGTGGCTTTGTTTGTTTTTAAAGAGCGCTGAGAAGCATTCCACCTGTATATTAACTCTGAAGACTAATGACAAATCTGAATCAACAGCCAGTGTGCTTGTATATCACAGGAAAAGGATAAAGAAGAGCCCTATTACATAACCTAGTCAACCTCCTGGTCAGTGAAGGATGGTTCCCTACAGTGCATCCCCAGGGATTGGCTTTGGGCACTTTTTAATAACTCCAATGATGGGGCTTTCACAACTTCCCTTTGGAAGCCACTCCACAGTGTAATAGGATGTTGGTCCTGGTTTTCCAGCCTCGATTTTCCAATTCTGAATGTCTTTTTGTTGCACCTAGCTGTAGTCACCCGTCAGTTACACACCAAGCCACTAGGAAACAAGCGGACAGGCGCAAGCAGCACACAACCTGGGAGGCTCTCCCTTCCGCGAGGGAGGGGGCATTGAAAGGACGTGCATACCTAGGCTTGGCGGAGAACAGGCAGAACATGTAGCCCACAAAAGGCAAAGCGAAGCCCACAGGTGAGCCAAGGGACTGTCCAACTACCCCAGCACAAACCAAACAAAACAAGTGACACCAGTCACGAAAACAGCCTCCCCCCGCGCTTTGTTGCCTGGCCACCCCGAGCACCCCACCTTTACCTTACGACCCCGGCTCGTGCCGTGGTTGCACAGCAGCCCCTGCACTGCGTACGCCTGGTTGTGGCTGGCCGTGGCCGCCAGCCTCATGCCTGCGGGAGGGACAGCGCGGGTCAGGCTGGGAGCGCGCAGCCAGCTCCCCTCTGCAGACAGCGGCGCCCTCTGCCAAAGGCAGCGGCGAGGCCAAGGCTAAAGCGAAGCGCCCGAGGGCGGGGGAGCCGTAGAACAGACACAAACAAGCCGAGCGGAGCCCGGAGCCCGGCCCCCTCTCCCGCCAGCCACCAATGCGCGGGAGGCGGAGGGGCCGGGAGGCGGAGCGAAGCTCCCTGGTTGGGAGAAGAGTCGCGGAGGGGAACTGGGGAAGGGGCTGCAGTTCTTTGGGAAGTTTGTGCCGCAGGAGCCCGGGCACACGGGACACTCAGCCGTGCCCCCCTGCGAGTCGCAGTCTGCCGCTGTCAGTCTGCTCCCCTTGTGGCAGGGAGCACGGCCGGGAGAGCCGGGTATGCACAGCAGCAACTGGGAACCCCAGAATTTACAGCTGGGAGCCAAATGCGTCAGAGAAACATTTTCTGACACTACACTGCAAACATCCACTGATGCAACCCTGAGTGTGCTCTACTTGCGCCTCAGTGCTGGCACCCCATAGAAAAAGGTTAGATCTTCAGCTGCCCCTTATTGAGGACACTAGTGGTGACGTCTGTTCAGCCCAGGCAGCTGTTTTTAAATTACGAAGTAACTATTAATAACTTCCCAATTCATCAGGCAGATCATTTCAGAGGTCAGTTATACAGATGCCATCACAATGACTACTGGGGACATGAGGTGAGGGAAGAGAGATCCCTATTCAGCTCCTCCATCCTCTACTCCTCTCTCTGCCAGAAAAAAAAAGCAGTATTTTTGTTTGACAAAAATTACTTTTTCTAGAAAGTCATGTATTCCCTCAATCAGCTATCATCTCCGTCCATCCTCATTTAAGAGCCTCTACCTGCTTTTTAAAATAAGAAAGTAATTAAGCCTTTTTAACAGCTAGTTCATAGGAGCTTCACATGTAGCAGATGCATGTCTGAGTTTAAATAAATGCTCTAGCAACTTGGCCAGAAGGCCCTGTGCAAACATGTTTTGCAATCTCATCAGCAAAACACACAATCTTTGTTTGCAGCAGTCTATATTTCCTTCACCCAACTCCAGTGCTGTTAGATCCCCAGATGCCCCAGTTCTCCCCACTCAATTATAGCTTTCTGTTCTGGTTTGGGGTTTTATGCACAGTTGCCAACTTTCACACAGTAAATAAGCACCCCAACTTTCACAATAAGCCAAAAATCAAGCTAATTCCATTTCAAAACAAGGCCAAAACAAGCCCTAAGAACCCCACCCAACACACTATGTGACTAGATCCCCCAGGTGTGCAGTCTGGGACTGTGGTGGGCCCGTTGTGCATCCTTGACTCTCTCCCCCCCTTTCCCGTGCTTGCCCCCCCCCTTTGCCCCTGCTTGCTGGGAGCCAATAAAAAAAAAGAAGCAACAAGCTACAAGCCAAACAAGCAATAAGCTACTAGCCAACAAGCAATTCACAAACCACTTAAGCCAAAAATAAGCCCAATTTCTGTGTTTTTTTCCATGGGTTTGGTATGTCTGGTTTTATCCCATTTTCCAAAAGTAAATACAACATCTCCAAGTTCAAGGTCCTGGGTAAAATTTGGTTTACTCTTCAAATCCATATTAAAAGTGTAAAGCTATGTTCTGTTAATTATTTTATATCTTAAATATTTATTTTAAATAAAAAATCTTCAGGTACCACATACTATGTGAACAAGACGAGAATGCTTGATTCTTCAACCAGCTTTGAGAGGAGGTGGTTAGGTTGCAGCAGCTCAGAACCTCAGAAACTTCCTTAACTAACAGGGAAAACAAAGTTTCCAATCTGGGATTGGAAGACTGCTACAAATCCAGATTACTAGTTCTAACAAGTCTAATAACTGTAAAGAGAGTTACATGACCATGAACTTTGGACTTTAATTAAATATATAACTGAATACTGAAAAACTGTTTATGCTGTTCTTGGAGTGGGTTATGAATCCTGCAGCCAAATGCAGAAATCATTGAGGCCAGAACTGTGTGTGTGGAATGTGAAAACTTTACTCCAGGCAGTGGCTTTGTACATTTCTAAAGCTGAGTTTTCCA
The DNA here is from genome assembly GCF_013100865.1 of Trachemys scripta elegans. Classification (NCBI taxonomy): domain Eukaryota; kingdom Metazoa; phylum Chordata; order Testudines; family Emydidae; genus Trachemys; species Trachemys scripta. The sequence goes on along the minus strand of NC_048300.1, from coordinate 122,861,079 downwards.
TTCTTTCTTTTCCTAATATCATCCCCTCTATGGAGTGCAATTAACTCTGAGAAGACAAGGCACATTTTCTACTTTTGAAGATAGAGTAGCAGCATACTATTACATTGACTAGAGGTGTGAAGGCGCTTTAGGGCCTTACTCTGTTTCCTGATATAGAACAGCGATTTAGCTTTCCTAAATGGGCGAGATCTTTCCAGATTGTTACTGCTCCATACCTACTTGAACATCAGAAAGGGCTTAGATGACAAATGGAAAAGAGAAGAAAGCAAGATGGTGAGAGTGGTTATATTTTCAGAGCTAGTTTAAATAAACTAGTAAAGAAACCAATTTAATTCCCACTAACTGCTTCCTTACTTCAGGCCAAAATATAACAAAGGACCAAGGAAGAACTCTCTTGCAACACCACAGACAAAAAACTGGCTAGTGTTCAGAAGAAACTATTGAAAAGAAAATAATTACCTGAAAGACTGAGATGCAAGACATTATCCCACTATGAGAAATCTTTGTGGTTTCAACTTAAATGTCTATGCCTTCCAATAGAGAGAGAGATGGTGGGTGAAGTCATGTCTTTTATTGCATGGTTCTCAATCTGGGGTTTGCAGACTGTCTAAGGATATTGGGGGTCATTCCTCCCCCAGCTGTGCTGATCTGGGAGCCCTGCCGCTCCCCCTCCTTGCAGGGCAGCCTCTTGGTCCCGTTCTGCGCTCTGTCCCTTGCTCCCACTCATCCACACCCCCCCCCCACCGCCGCCTTCCTTGGGGCTGTGTGTGGAGAGATGTCCAGGCAGCATGTATTGTGAGGGTGGTGAGTGGGAGCCAGCCCCAAAACTTCCCCACAGCCTCCTGGGGATCCCTTATCCCTGCCTCCCAGGATGCGGTGGGGGCCCAATTCTCAGATTAGATGGTAGTGCAGTATAAAGCCTTCTCAAATTGCAGTCATTATATTGAGACAGCCACCAAAGGAGCTAATTATGCAGTTTATGAACTCATGTGCTCCTGCGTCCCATCAATAGCACTGTCAGTTAGGAAACAAGATGGGCGGTAGAGTTTTCCCACAGTGCAACCCAGTTGTAGGGCTAGAGTGTCGACACTGCGGGGGACGCACTAGGCACTCTGGGATATGGTTACTTTGACTTTGGTCTGTACACTGCAGATTGGACGCCAGAGCCCTAGCTTCAAGCATGGGTCAGAAAATCTTTAACCTAGGGTTAAAATACAGTGTAGATGCTCAATCCCATGGTTCCCTGACATGGGTCAACTTACGAGTCCCACTAATCCTAGGGCAGGCTTACATTGCTGGGTAGACATATCCAGAGTGTTACAGCTAAATACAAGAGTGAACAGATAGAATATATGTTAACTACTTATGCTAAACTAAGGGACAATTCAAGGTGAAGAGGCCCATTCTTCTTTCAGCAGTATTTCTGGTAAAAATATATGTCCCGTTGACAAACCTTGAATGTTATTTAGAAGTCAGGGTTACTTATGTTCTACTTCTATTTAAAAAATAGGTACAATTTCCTTTTGGGCATTTCTAGTACTTTCACTGTTATGAAGAAAGTTCTCACAATGAGACTTTTCTTAGCAACAGTTCAAAAAATGTATTATATGAAGGCTATAAAGAGACAGATCAGATATGAAGTTAAAGATCCTGATCCTGCAACACTTATGCACATAGCTTAACTTTAAGTACTTGTGGTCAATAGGACTTCTCATGTGCAAAATTAAGCACATACATAAACATTTGCAAGATCGGGGCCCAAAATCTTGAATTCTTTCCATAGCAAAAAGCTATCCAAGATCAGCAGAGGTCTCATTCTGGAGCACTTGAAATACGTATTATAGCTAGCACATCAGGTATCAAATTAAAATCTGGAAGGGTTATCAGAATATTCTCCACCAGAAAACTTTACAAATAATGTTAAAATAGTTCTTTACTACTCTGAGACACCTGATTTCCATTAGCTCTATAAAAAGTGCTTTAGGAGAGGCAGATAATATGTTTTAATATAAAATGCTACAAAACACATCAAACAAGCCTGACCCAAGCATTCAAAATAATCATGGTGAAATCCTGGCAAAACTCCCATTGCCTTCAAAGGCTCTGGATTTCATTCCATCAGACAAGCCTCCAAAAATCATGACATTTTTAAAAATAATAAATGTTAGGTTCTTTTTATTTGCCTTTTTTTTTTTTTTGGTCATTGAGGTTCACGTTGTCAAGTTTTCCCTCCAATACCAAGAGGACCAGAAACTAGCTGAGGGCTTGTCTACCCCAGAAAATCTCCATGAGAAGCATCAGACAGGTGAAGTTCAACAACAGTCTCCAATTAGGAGTTGTGGGGGCAATCAGCTTAATTAGTTTTAAGCTAACTGCACAAATTTTTGAGTGTAGTTGTATGACGAGATTGCTCGTGATATCCTGGGCAGCACTCAACAGCCCTGCCGCTCACTTACAGTTACGTCTCATATTCCTAAAGCTGATGCTTCAGCGTTACAGCTGGCCACTGGCAGGAATCAGGAAGGGATTTTTCCCTCTAATGTATTGCGCGAAGGTTTGGGGTTGGGGTTTGTTTGGTTTTTTTAGATGTAAGCAGGGTCTGAATGAACTCTCCCCTGACCATTAGTTGGGGATGAGGAGAGACTTCAAGAGCAAACTGTATTTACGTGAACACACCTACTCTGCATAGCTATCCAGCAGACAGGAGCTGTGTAGCTCCAAGTGATCAAATTTGGCTGGTGTTGAGTTATGAATCACTTTAGTACTGAATGGAGGGATAGTGAAATGTTATCAATGTTATCTTTTTTATTGTATGAGTAAAGGGGAACAGAACTCTGCTGAGTCTGTCCCAATTGAGGGGTCACCCTCAGCTGAAAGAGACTTGCTAAGCCAGGGGCTTGACTGCCAGATCCCCGTGAAAATAATAGGAATGGAGACAGGTGTCCCAGACAGGAGTGTGGACTCTCTCTAAAGGTCCTTGGTTTAAAATGTTCCTCTCCACTATTCAAAAATAGAGCTAAATAGGTTCCAATACCAGTTTTTGTTATGCAAAGTGCTCACTAGAGCTGAAAACACTTGTGGTGGGACAGCATTTCTGCCCAGCTTGCATCACAAAGAGCTGAAAATCTAAGCGCTGATAATCACTAAGAGTTGGGTGGACTCAAGAGACTGACCTGCAGAGGTCACAGCAGAGAGGCAGGTGGCGACCGGAGAGTGGAACGAGCAGGTGACAAGGCGGCCAGCGAAGAGGAACAGTGGCTGGCAGCCAGCCAGCCAGAGCAAACAGGGTGCTTTCTTCCCCATGTGGGAGGTGAACTCACACAGATGCACCTCTGGACCCTGGGTCCTCACTGACCAAGGACAACCACAGTGAGTGGGGTATGGTGAGGGAGCAGAGCGGGGCACAGAAAAGGAACTTTTGGTTGTAGAACTCAAGAACATGAGGCAGAAGACATGAGGGTGTCCTGCTCACAGTTTTATGATTATGAGTCCTGCTTGTGGTATTTTCCCTAATTAATGTCAGGTGACTTCCCTCCTTTCATTAAAAGTTTCTTTTCTACACTCAGACTTTGTGCTTGCAAGTGGGGAAGTACTGCCTTTCAGAGGCGCCCAGGGGTAGTGTGTAATGTTCGCAGGTTACTGGGTCGGGGCTTGAGCCAGTTCTGTGTTGTATTGTTGAAAAGGAACCCATAGATATTGAACCAGCTCCAACTGGCAGAAGGGTTACATTTTAATCTCCTTCCTCTGAAGCATCAGGGATAGCCATAGCTGGAAATGGGACATTGGGAAGGGTAGGCCAGAGCTCTGAGGTAGCACCGAGCCTTCTCTCTCACAGGTACTAACTGGCTCTTGCTCACATGCTCAGGCTCCAAGTGATCGCCCTATGTGGGGTGGGAAGGAATTTTCTCCAAGGTCAGATTGGCAGTGACCTTGTCTCTCTCTTCTGCATGGGAGCATGTGTCACTTGCCAGGATTATCTGGGTATATCTCACTTTATCATTTCCCCACCACTGCAGGGGCCTCGAGCACTGGTGCATCTCGGTCCCTCCTATTCTCTGCTTGACACACATAACAGTCTTAGTCTACTGTGGGCTGTAGCACTTTGGTTTCATTTCAGTGGCTGGGTTTAGCATAAGGATGCTGGATGATGTTTGTAGTCTGTTACATACAGGAGGTCAAACTAGATGACCTAGTGGTCTCTTCTGGCCTCAGACTAACACTCTTACTCCAGAATAAAAGTATCCACATGGGGAGTTATATAATTATAGTGGTATAATTATGCTGGTAAATTTTCCCATGTAGACAAGTCCTGAGAAACTCAATCCTATTACTTCAGGAGATGGGGTTGTGAGAAAACCACAAAATATTTGTGAGATCTGTGATAAAATTGAGTTGGCAGCACTCATCTATACTATATTAAGTTAATAAAGATTTCCTATCACTTATTTCAAATAATTTTTAGCAACAGTTTTGTCACAGATCCAAATGAGAGCTGCCCTCTTCCTTCCCTCCCTCCTGGACTGCTGAGAGGGAAATCCAAGCCTCTGCCATTCTGGATCCCCATGGTGTTTCAAGCTCCTGGAGCCTGAATAGAGCCTAGCCCCTGCCCCAATCTCTGGGTCCTTAGGTCTGTACCCTGAAAGTGTGCCTATCTGGCAACCCCCTCAAAGAGTTGGAACCTGCTGTCCAGCCAACTACACCCTTGGGGCACCGCACTAAACTTACAGACTCCAAAGTCCTTAAACACACCCCTCTTCACCCAAAAAGTCATACTAGCCAATTTTAATGTTTAAAAAGGGTACTAAATAAGTGTGCTAATTGTAGTATAAATAAACCCAAATATTGCTGTTAAGAAACAGAGGAATAATGCAAACTGCATACACAGGAACAGAATGAAAAATTAAAGTTTACTTTAAAAATTTCAATCAAGTGTGCTCTTTGGGCATAACAGATGTTATTGTAGCATGTCATAATGCTCTACTTTTAGAACACTGATGGCTAAAATAATGGATAAAAATCAGTTTTGGTTATAAACACTTTCTAGACAGTATCAAGTCACTATATTACACTCAGTGGCAAAACTGTTCCGTTTCTCATCTACAGAATTGAAACTATACTGTGGTGTATGACTAAGGGCAAAATCTAGCCACATTGCTTTCACACTTTAGAAAAAACTGATCTTTTTATCTCTCAGAGGTGCAAATGTAAACTGGATCCTTGCTATTTCAGTTTTCCTTGTGGTTTCACAAAGTGCAGAAAAACTAACAAAATATAGGAAGTTTTAGTAGCCTGTAGTTATTAGTATCTTTTAGCCCACTAAAGAGATTCAAAACTCATGGTCATAATGAGGCACGAGTGGTTAAGATTTTAATATTCATATGAGTTAAAATAGTATAAAATTATAAAGACCTGGGGGAAACAATAAAACAATGGACTGTCAAATACTGAATTAGAAAAAGCAAAAACTGAATTTTTTAGTTTTGTTTTTAACATGACAATTGTCAAGATCAGGCAACAGACATTGACAGCAACATATGAAAACACACACCATGATCTAAGATAGTAGGAGGAGGGGAAAGAAGATAAAACAAAAGCAAGAAAGTCATAGTAAGGGCATGACCCTGCAAGGTGCTGTGCACTCTGTCCCAGCTCCAGCAAAGCATGTGAGTAGTCCCATTGCTTTAGCATAGATATAAATACTTTGCCATATTGGGGCCAGAGCACTCAGTCACTGTCAGGATCAAGCCTGGTGTCACAAATGTTTAAGTTTGTTAAACAGAAAGTGGATTGACAGGTCACAGTTCAGTGCAGTACAAAAGGGGTGTGGTTTATGGGTGGATTGGTGGCAAATGTACTTTTCACCTTAGCTAGCAAACCTAGTCCAAGGTTAGTAGAGATTGATAAATTTTTCAAGCTCTGATTACAGATTTTAAACATTTTATTGTAGTAATAGTTAAACCCACAATACCTTAATTTGGACCCAAGATACCTTTAAAGTATCCTTTTAAGCCTATCCAGTTCTCAACTTTGAGTGTCCAGACAGACTAACATTTTACTTTGGCATACAGTAATTTTGTTTGGCGTGCAAATGAGATCAGTGCTGAATCTACCTGGGGGTAGTAACTGTTTTTAAACAATATCAGAATATGCTTTCAGGCTTTAATAACAAACCAGGAATAAGTAATTGCGTACAAAAAGTATAGTTAGAATTTTTTCCTCCTAAGCGGAAACAATATAAATATATAGTCAAAGGCTTATAATGTGTGAATTTTGTTTTAAGTCAGTACAAGAATAAAGAATATTAACTAAAATGTACAGCTTGGCTGAAAGTTGAAAAACACTGATAATCACAAGTATTTGAAGAGTGTTAACACCAAGGGATAGCAGAATTCTGTATGTTGGTCTAAGGCGATATATTAGAGTTAAATTTATAAAAACAAACAAAGGAAAAGATAGGATCAACATCAGGGACAATATTCTAGTAGTGGTGAGGTGCACAGAATGTGCAGTAAATCTGCAAGGAATAATGGTTAGATTATCATATCACAGCAACATCCAGGGTTGCATGTTCTATCTGTGTCTGACTAGGAAATTGCAACCATTTCTTTCAGATGTGGACCTTGTTACCACAATTCATGCCTTTGTTATTATCTCAAGACTTCAAGTGGGACTACACCTTGAGCCCAAAAATTTAAATGGATGAAGAATGTAGTCGTCCTGTTACTGAACAAAAAGTTTCTCAGCTGCAGGTTGAGAGTTCTTTGCTCTACATTGGCTGCTTAATAGTTTCTAGATGGAGTTCAAGGTGTCATTTTCCCCCTATAAAGCATGGATAAATGACAGAGGTAGACATCAGAGTGCTAGTCCAGGCCAGCCACACACTGATGCTACATCAACGGTGGGAACAATGCTACAATTAACTTTAGGGGCATCCTCAGTGAACCTGGGAGATCTTGGCTGCTTACCAGTCTCCAACTTATTTTAAACACTTCAGCAAATATACTTCCCAAAGCTTAAAATATTTGAATACATCATAAAAATCTATTCTTAACTTTTTGGTTTTGGTGGGTTTTACCTACTTTTCCCAGGTTTCTTTCAGGAGAGTGCACAAAGGTTTAAATCCCACTACCCTAAGGGTCCATCTGTCTGCTCTAAATACATTCAGCAAAAATGTCCAGTGTCCTTCTATTGGAACCTCTCTCTTAATTACTCCAAGACAAACTACATTAAAATGAAGTTTGAGGTTGAGAATACATATCATTAATTTAAGGGTAAAAACAGTACAGGTATGTTATAATTACCCCAAAACAGTGTTAGGAGACTGAGCTCTCATGTATCAGACCCTACCAAGTTCACAGTCCATTTTGGTCAATTTCAGAGTCATAGGATTTTAAAAATCATAAATTTCATGATTTCAGCTATTTTAATCTTAAATTTCAGTGTTATAATTGTAGGGGTCCTGACCCAAAAAGGAATGGGGGGGAGGAGTCACAAGGTTATTGTAGGGGGCGTTGTGGTACTGCTACCCTTACTTCTGCACTGCTGCTGGCGGAGTGCTGCCTTCAGAGCTGGGCAGCTGGCCAACAACCGCTACTCTCCGACCACCCAGCTCAGAAGCCAGTGCAGAAGTAAGGGTGACAGTACAGCACCCCCACCCTCCCCAATAACCTTGTGACCCCCCCCGCAACTCTCTTTTGGGTCAGGCCCCCCCAATCTGAGAAATGCTGGTCTCCCCCATGAAATCTGTATAGTTACGGTAAAAGCACAGAAGACCATATTTCACATGGGAGATCAGATTTCACGGTCCATGACACATTTTTCATGGCCGTGAATTTCGTAGGGCCCTACTTGTGTGCCTTGTTATATGGTAGAAGAGGGATAAGTGACAGAAATTAACAAATGAGCCTACGCAGCTATGTAGTGGGGACCTGGTGGAAAAGTTTGTTAATGTACACTGGGATGTTCCGGGAATCCTGCATAGTGATCTCTAGGAAACTTTCCTGGGGGTATTCTGCAATCCTCTGCCACAGGTTCCTTGGCAGAGCTGCCTTGTTTCTTCCCCCACTGTAGGAAACTTTGCCATGCCACCCGGCATTTATTTCTGCAGGGACCAGAGCAGCACACAGGCGAGCAACATATGGACCTGGTCTGAAGCTGCACGCATGCAGGAGGTGCACCCTTGTATCTTGGGTTACCCCCAGGAGTAAGATACAGGCGAGTCTCATCTTACACTGGGGTTACGTTCTGCTGTCAGCGTGTAAAGCGAAAATCACGTATAGTCAAAATTACATTGAGTGTAATGGCAGGCGGAATCGCCCGCACCTCAGGTACAGTATTTAAATTGTTCTTTTTCTCTTTTTTGTTTTTGCCCACCGCACAAAGCTGAATTCACACATGTTAAATGCGCGTAAGATGAGACTCGCCTGTATTGGCTTTGATTACCTTAGCTTTTGGAAAAGGGTGCCAATATTCAGCATACTGTCCCTAGGCATGTGTAGTGCCCCTCTTTGCAAACCACCCAGACCCTTTGTCCCCTCTTGTCCCATTCCCCCTTCCCTTCCCTCACCCCCGCCAAACTCACCATATTTCAGACTCTCACCAAGCTGTGTGCTAGCAAAGGGACAGTGAGAAAGAAGTGTGATTTTGTGATTCACAACTGTGAGCGAATTCACAATACTGTCTGTTCATTGTTTCTTTGGCTTCTGCAGATGTGCCCTTGAAGATCCACTCCCCCACACCAGCGGAGCGCCTCTGTCAGGTAAGATGGAGAACCAGGAGGAGTAAAGAGGATATGTTTCACAAAGAGCTGCAGTCAACAGATACAGCACATAGTGAAACCAGAGCAAGGAGGGAAACAATGAAAGTCTCAGGCTGGAGAGCCTGGAAAGGAGGGGCAAGAGCGGATGATAAAGCTGCTGGAGGACCAGAGATGCTCAGGTGCCTCACCAAGCTGCAGTCTGAGCACATCCATGCATGACTCTCCCTGCAGCCAATACAGAACTTGGTTCCATGCCCTCCCCAAACTCCCCCCACCACATTCCTCGCATGTTCCCAGTCCCTTGCAGTACCCTGTGCACTCCGTCCTAGGGATTGGTTTCACAATGAAAGCTGGAGTTACACACAGCTGAGAGAGCCATAATTGAGACTGTTCCTCATTACCATGTCCCATTTGACAAAAATGTTTGTGTTTTGTCCTGTTATTGAACTTTAGTCTTTGAAATAAAATGAGTCTTTATTTGTGTTATACACGTTAGTTGGTGCTAACATTCAAACACAGTGATTATAGGCAGGAATATTTGCTCAGTACAATTAACGCTCGGGAAGTAAGCACAACAAGGGTTATTCAAGGTAGCAAGAAAACACTGCATGGCCGAATGCATCACAAAGATGCATTACTGGGAATAATTGTCAAAATGCTCCTTTAAAGCCTCCCTAATTTGAATAGCCTCCCTGCTGTGCCCCTCTAATTGCCCTGGTATCTGGCTGCTCAAAATCAGCAGCCAGATCTATCCCAATGCTCTACCTTGGGGAAACTTTTCCCTCTTCGCTTTGCAAATGTTATCCAGGGCACAGCAGGCTGCTACGACCATTGGAATATTTTCCTCATTGAGGTCTAACCTGCCAAAAAGGCAGCACCAGCAACCTTTTAACTGGCCAAAGGCACATTTAATGGTCATTCGGCACCTGCTGAGCCTGTTGTTGAAGTGCTCCTTGCTGCTGTCTAGGTTCCTGGTGTAAGGCTTCATGAGCCACAGGAGCAAAGAGTAGGTGGGGGTCTCCCAGGATCACTATGGGCATTTATGCATCCCCCATTAGAATCTTCTGGTCTGGAAAAAAAGTTCCAGCATGCAGCTTTCTATACAGTCCAGTGTGCACCATGCATCTTCCCTGACCACCCCTAATTGATTTCAGTGAAGTGGCCCCAGTGATCCACCAGTGCCTGCAAGACTATGGAGAAGTAGCCCTTTTAGTTGATGTTCTCTGATGCAAGATGGTCTGGGGCCAAAATTGGGTTATGCATTCCATCTATTGCCTCACCACAGTTAGGGAATTCCATTGCCTCAAAGCTATCAAGTATTTCCTGCACATTACTGAGAGTCACCGTCCTTCGTAGCAGGAGGCGCTTAATGGCCCTGCATCCTTGCACCACGGTAGCCCCCACGGTGGATTTTCCAACCCCAAACTGTTTCATGACTGACCAGTAGCAGTCTGGAGTCGCCAGCTTCCACACAGCAATCAAAATTAGCTTTTTCCACAGTGAGGGCAGCTCTGTCTGGTGTCCTTGCATCGCAGTGTTGGGGCAAGCTTCGCATACAGGTCCATAAAGGTGGATTTACACATCCAAAAGTTCTGCAGCCACCGTTAGTCATCCCATACGTGCATCATGATGCAATCTCACCACTCAGTGTTTGTTTCCTGAGCCCAGTATCAACAGTCCACTGTGTGCAGCTGGTCCATGAATGCCAGCAGCAACCATGAATTATTTCTTTCAGATGAACACAGACAGGTAAGCACCACTGGTTCACTTTCTGATTCACAGGTCATGAAATACTGCAGGACCAGCCGCATTGTGTTCATAACACTCATCACCAGACTGGTCAGCAGTTCAGGATCCATGCTTTCCGGCAGAGATGACAGGCATACAGTTAACAAGAGCTGTTGAAAGACAGCGCAAAATGAAGTCAGAAACCCATGGAATGATGGGATGGAAAGAATTGCCTCATTGGACAGTGAACACTGATCTGTTCCCAGAGCTCCCAGTGGCAGTGTGGCAAGTTGCACAGTGGGATACAATACATCACTCTCTCTGTCAGTGCAAGAGCAGTGACTGTGGACGTGCTCCGCCGACATAAGGAGTGTTGCATGGATGTGCACAACCAATGTAATTAAAGCGGCATATGATCATCCACATAACTTAAGTTGCCTTAACTCTGTAACGTAGACATTGCCTAACTGACCTTGCTGCTTGCAGAGCTGAGTGTTAAGTCACGTGACTTACATGCGACTTGCTGTGCCAAAGTGATTGCAGAATTAAGGGGTAACTGAGTGCTCTGACTTGCTCTACCACATTAAATATAGAATTGAATGTTCTTAATTAAGTTTTCTCTCTTTGCTTTCTCTCATGTGGTTAGCTAAAGGTAAACAAATGTTTTAGCAGTTGCTCTAATTTATTGTTGCCAGTTTAATGTAACATTAAATACTGAGGGTTATTAAGCATTGGAACAAATTACCAACAGAAGTGGTGGATTCTCCTTTTCTTAGATATGTTCAAATAAAGACTGGATGCCTTTCTGGAAGATATTGGATACAATACAGAAGTAACTGGGTCAAATTACACAGAAGTTCAGATGACATGATCTAATGGTCCATTCTGGCCTTAAAACTTGTGAATCTATGCATTTTCATACTTAAAACATGTATGGATTTTCTGTTAAATATAACCTTAACTCTGAATGTCCTGGGTTTGTAGTGCTTAGTTTCGGTGATGAAAACTGACTTGTTGACAAAACTGTGTAATGTTGACAAGACCTTAGGCTCAAGGGGTTCCAGAGGACAGGGAATAAGAATTCTCTCTGCTTCTGCTGCAGTTTTCAGAAGGCTACTTTATCACTGTATATCCCGCTGGTCACAGATTCTGGAAGGAAGAACAATAGGTTCCACAATGCAGTTGGATCTGCTGGATAAGCACAGGGCACTGCAGCCCAAGGCCTGGTCTAAGAGCAGGACAAATACAGAATTCTGCCTTGGGACAGGTAAAGGCACAAAGCCCAACACCTGAGGGGGTGCACTCAGAGACCAGAAAAGAGACAGAGTTGGCGCTAGTCCTGTAACTTTGATGACTACCACGGAAACCTTGTGTGTGTCCATGGCCATGAAGTGGTCATCTTTTATAGTGCCACTGGAGCTGTCCCTGTGTCATCTGAACCCTGACTTAGAGGAATCCAGGATGTTGGCTGATGTTCCAAAATGCAACTTGGTGGTTACTATTTTCTCAATTATTTTGCCCATAATCATAACAATTAGATAAACTCAATATCAAAATAATTGTAACTGTAAGGAAAGAAGAGTATTATTCCACTATTAAGATAATTTGGAACAAAAAGATTGACAGATGCTAAAACTATAAGAGCTCAATTTTAAAATTAATTTTAACCCTAGTAGATTAGCTTGTCAATTTTCAGAACATTCATTTTGTACTCAAAGAGTAATTGCTATAAGTTTGGAGAGGATACACTATATTTTTCCACACATGACCAAGAGACTGAATACCTGTTTTAAATGCAAAAAGGGACTCTACCTTAACTACACAGAGTTGCAACTGGTGCCTCTATAATAGTTTCTGAGGATGATTTCCACTCATGCATTTCCTTAGGATCTTATTAGTCTGAAATAACCCAAGATGTCCGGGGAAGGCATTTACAACTCAGCTGCCCCTGAACACTGTTTAAAATGTTTCCGTCACAGAGTAGATGGATTTAAATCACAATTTAACCAACACTTGGTTTTACACTATAGATAGACCTTACACCTACTGTCCATTCTTAAAGCATAATTTGAATTTGAGATCTCAGTTTTATATTTACCCTTAAGCATTGTTTTCTTTATAGACATATCTTCATCCTTAAAGGGCAAATGGACTAACTGCCTTGTCACACAACACCCCCTTTTTATTATTCCACCAAAGATAAAGTCAAAGTCATTCTTCAGTGATTCCTGCCTTTACTCAAGATTTCAGTTTTTCACCAAGCAGCATTTTACCGAGTTTATCCAAATGTAAAGACCTCCTCCACAATCAAGGAAAAGAATTACTAGACATTAAAAGTACTTCGAAGTTTAATTTATATAGAGTAAGGAGTTGAGATCTGGAGTTTATTTATGCTTTGGCAAGGACACAAAAAAGAATTTATGGTTTCTAAGACTACTGTAAGTAGGTGGATTAAAGATGCATTTACGAGGGTTATTATGAAGAAAGAACTCCTTGCCAGATTTTTTTTTTTATTACCTTCCCCAGAGGTTGATGGAGAGAAACTGAGTTGCATGCCAAAAAACTTGCTTCTTGGCTGCTTGCTTGTGTCCACCACTAAAAAAAAAAAAAAAAAAAAAGGAGATTGCAACACGATAGCTCTAGATTACTAGACTACTGTTGCAGAAAGCTACATTCACAGCTATATAGTTATATGAAAATTGCATGTCACTAGAACAGATATTTATTATTATGGTAGCACCCACAGCTAGATGGTAGCTATATGAAGTGAAAGAACGCAAATCTTTCCTATGAAAAGTTTACAGTTAAAGCTTAGTCACATAAAACTGGCTTCCAACTTTAAAACAAAAACAAGAGGCATGACAACTGACAAAATACAGTCTTCTAAAAATCCAGCATCTTATGACACTTAAGGTAGTAGCCATCTTGGATTCAGAAGGAGAAGGGACAGAACAAAATTCATGTCTCTCTCTTTATTTTAATTTATTTGTTTAAAAGTCTTATAAGCTCTGTATTCATTAGAATGGGCCTATCTGAACACAAATTACCTTTCCACACATGACAGATTAAGACAGATCTGAAACCAAAGGGAAAAAAATAAAATTCTGTGTGGATGGCTTCATGCCTCACCCCACATTCTATTTTGTCCTCTGGAGGCTATTAATCTTAGGTAGGCTATTAAATTGCCTTGTAAGTTGTAACAAGTCTCTTAACCAAAGTTTGTACAAAATGGCATCTCATTACAATTCCCAGCAATCACTGACATGTCAATAATGTTTAATAAACCAATTCATAATCAACAAAACAATTTTCTCTGCTAGTAGCCGCTGGTAGAGAAAGGGAAAAATACATGTAGACTTTTTCAAATAACTAACACACACTTTCAAATGGGTTATTTTGACAATTTATATTACAGTAGCACCTAGAGACCTCAGGGATCAGGGATCCATTGCACCAGGCTATGTAAAAACCCAATAAAAAATGGGCTTCTGCACCAAAGAGCTTGCAAAATTGTGACTGTTCATATAAAATACACAGGTATCCAAAATCTCATAACAGTGCAAGGGGTCAAATTTGTTTAAGTACATTTCTAGCACATCCTTGAAAAAAA